>NC_041391.1:62810207-62831915 GCF_002162155.2 Triticum dicoccoides
GCCGGATTGTAGACCGGACCGTGCACGCTGTCTACCAGCGCGGGTGGGCAGGGAAGCGATCCGTCGACGTAGCCTAGCAGGTAGTGACTCCCCAAGAGCGGGAGAACCTGCGCACGCCAGAAGATGTAGTTGTCTGCGGAGAGCTTGATGGTGATGAGATGACCGAAGTGAAACGGCGACGGCGAAGACGATCCCATCGAGGAGGCTGCCTGGGGTGCAAACACCATGGAGGCAGCCGGAGGCACCGAAGCCGATGCGGGAGGAGGCGGGACCGCAGCCAGGGCGGGCGCCGCAAAGCTCGCGGCCGGTGCGGACGCCGCAAGGCCCGCGGCCGGGGCGGACGCCGCCAACCCCGCCAGCGGGGCGGTGTGATCCGCTCGCGGCAGGAGCGGCGGGACGACGCCTGCGGAATCCGCAGGGGACGGCGGCGCCGCGGTGTGGACCACGAGGTCACGCCCGAGCGAGGGCGCCGGCGGCGTGGAGAAGACGGAGCCGATGCTCCTTGTCCCGATCGGAGCCGGAACGGAGACGGCATCGAGCGGGAGGTTGAGCAGAGCCGTAAGAGAGGCCGGGAGGAAGCCCGCAGCAGTGGAATCGGTGGTGGCGGCGCTCGACATGGCGGCGGCGCGATCGGTGGCGCGGCGGCGGCGGTGAAGGCGGCGGCGGCTGCGGCGGCGGTGCGGGTATTAGGGTTTAGAAGCGAAAGTGATCGTAACCTAGCGTGATACCATGTAAGACAATAAGTTTTGGAAACCAGCACAACCCTCTAGGGGTGACTTATCTCATTATATATAATGGTTGTGTTACAATACGTACATAGGTATAGAAGTTATACATAGTCTAACAGAGTAGATCGGAGGGGAGGTTCAACCAGTCCGGTTGTTCCTCCTGGGCCGCCATTGCTCGTACGCCGATTCAGGTCAACGTACGCGACACGACAAGCCGGTGTGGAACAAGAGCGAGCGATACATACGCACCAAGTTGATTAATAGCTGCGTAGCCAGAACAAGATGGTGCGGCTTACGCGACATCTTTTTTACGACTTCAGATAGCAGATCCATTTTAAACAAAACAGACTTTAGGGGAGTGGAAGACTGGCCAAATAAAGTTAAATATTTTTTACAGCGTCGAAATAACGTTTTCACGTTCTGTGCTGGTGTTTTGCTTTATCAGAACGCTATATTTCGCGCCACGGGTTGCGCTCCAGCAGGCACGCTAAAATTTACACAGCATGTGTCCAGCACAAACAACATTTCCCACTCATCAACATAGAACAAAGAAGATCAAACACCCACAGAATAAATCAACAATAAATAGTTCATAGCATGGTCTCCAAACCACAAGCCAGTTCATACGATGCTTAAAAATAAAACTAGATAAAAACGATGCTACATACAACTACTCCTCGTCCTCTTCGGTGGTGTAGTCCGACGACGTAAATGCGTTGAGCCACCGAGGATCATCATCGTCCCAGGTTGACGCAGGTCCCAGCTCGATCTAGGCTTCAGCCTGTTCCTTCTGCGCACGCTTGTCCGCTCGCCGCACAGCTAACTCCGCCCTCCTCTACGCTCAGAACTCGTTCTCGGCGGCGACATCCTGCGGGAAGCGCTTGCGCCACACGCCATGGCGTGCTTGTCCGCCTCGGCGATGAGGAGGCAGCGATTCTCGTCGTTGATTAGCCGTGGGGGAGGCGTGAAATCCTACGCCTGCTCGCGCGTCCGCACATCGGTGAAGTTCATCTACGATCGAGCCCGCCCGAGGCGCCACACCGCCGCGTCGTACGTGTGAGCAGCCTTGTGGGCGGCCTCGAACGTGCCGAGCCCGAGGAGTGTATCGCCTGAGCAGATCTCCGCGTAATACACGTCGGGGCGGCGGAGGCGGGCGCCGCGCTAGCACGAGCTGTTCCGGGGGCGCGGTGGCTTGGCGGAGCGCCGGAAGAAGCGACAGAGAAGGCGCAGCGGCGGGAGGGCACTGGAAGAGGCGAGGAAGAAGGCGCGGCGGCGGCAGGGCACCAGAAAAGGCGAGGAAGAAGGCGTGGTGGGAGGGAAGGAGTGGCGGTTGGCGGGCGCCCGTGTGTGGCTTTTAACCAGTGCGTCGGGCGACGCGCGATGAAACTGTTGCGTGTGCTACCGCCTTTTCCCCGCGTGCGCCCACTTTTTTCGCGCGTCTAAGTTTTGCACGCCTGCTGGAGTGCGCGGAGCGGCCTCTCACGCGCCAAATTGGCGTTTTTTCCAATGCGCGGCTTATCTAGCGCGTCTGTTGGAGAAGCTATTAGGAGATAAATCATTATCGACCCACCTAGAGTTGCCATATATGGAGTCATAATGGAGATGGGAGCCTTTTCTAGCTTGATCCATTGCTAGGTAGATCTCCACTCTATGCTGAGTTGTCGGACTTGTTTGTTATCTGCATGGACTGATTTTTTTAGACAATCTCGCCAAGCCTTTATTAATTCGCCATAATGTTTATAAGAACGGAGGAAAGATCTCTGGGATGGTCTAATCAAAACATGACGGGCGCCCGCGAGAGAAAGTGTGTGCTTGGCTAAGAGCATCTCCAACAGCCGCGCTAAATAAGCATCGCGCCGCAAATTTGCGCTTTTTAGCGCGCGCGCAATCGATATTCGGGCTCCAGTGGACGCGCAATAAGCGCGCACGCGGCATATAGAGTTCAGCACGCGGTCTGATTTGCCATCGCGCGTTGTTTGTTTGGTGCGTCCGCTTCCGCGCGCCGCACACTCGAGCGCTCGCGCCGTACTCTCTCTGCCGCACCACCTTCGCCCCGCCTGCGCCACCGCCGGCAAATTGACCCGATGGACGCCCGCGACGGCACCCCCCTTACCCCTTCCTACACCCGCGACCCGTCCGCCGCCGCAAACCCTAGCATGGGGAGCTTTGGCTTCGCCTCCGCCGGTGCTCCTCCAAGCACCGGTATCGCGCGCGGCCTTTTCATGCCTCCCCAGATGACCTCGGCGGCGGGTGGCGTCGCGTCGAAGCCCGTCGTGAAGCCACGTGCCCCCCTCTTGAAGCTATCAAATGTGGCTCGGGTGAAGAAGGGCAAGGTATCCGTGAAGAAGAACAAGGCGGCGGACGGCTTTGGCTCCTCTAAGCCGTCGAGTAAGAAGCTTGCAGGCGTGCGACTGACTCGGTGGCTACCCAAGCGCCGGCGAGCTCACTTGTTGAGCCGGTGGCCGACACGCACAAGGTGTTCGACGAAATTCCCTAAAGGTATAAAATTTCGCCAACTTTTTGTTGTTTTTTTTGAATGCATACATATAGATAGCTTATTTGCTTCGTTGTATATACTTTGTAGTTTCAACGATGAGGCGTATATGTCAAGTATGGGTGTTGGCTCCAACAATTGTCATTGGTCTCAAACCAATGACATGCATTTCGATGACCATGAGTTCGAGGTGGACGAGGATGGTGAGGGCATCGTCGACGCACCGAAAGGAAGAGGAGGCAACTACACCAATGATGAAGACGTCTTGCTATGCAAAACTTGGTTGCAAGTGTCGAGGGATCCATCCGTTGGAGGTGATCAAAGTAGAGATGCATATTGGAACCGGATGAAGGAGCACTTTGATCTACACACTAAGAGTGGAATTGACCGCTCAGAACGATCTCTTCGCTCCTGGTGGTCGACAATCAACCGAGATTGTCAAAAGTGAGCGGCCGCACAAAAGGCGGTTGACAAGTTGAACCCAAGTGGCACTAATGATATAGATAGGGTAAGTGCCATTTCATCCATGTGCATCATGCTTGTTCTTGGTGTTTGTAGTGCTAACTTGTTTTGTTTTTATGTAGCTCCATATTGCACAAAACTTGTTCAAAGGAGAGGAGAGGAAGAGCAAGAAAGGAAAGATCAAGAACGGGAGACCATTTACCTTGCCTCATTGCTATGAAGCATTGAAGGATGATGAGAAATGGAAGAAGCGTGATGATATCGATGATGTTGATGAGAGCAACAAATGCAAGCAAACGATTGACTTGGATGATGATGAGGAGGAGGCATCAAGTGATGACGGCAAGAGAAGCCCTACACCAAACTCGGATTCATACTTGAAGCCAAAACGATCCAATGGATGCAAGAAAGGCGCAAAAGAAAAGAAGAAGAGGAAAGGAGATGATGAGCTCAAAAATGCTACGGAAGCTATTGTGAAGGCAAGAAAAGAAGTGAACGATGTGAGGAAGATGGCAAGGAACCGAGATGCCACGGCCGAGGAGAGGAGGTTGGCGGCCGAGGGGAGGAGGGTGGCCGCCGAGGAGAGGAAGGTGGCATTGGAGGATAGGAAGGTGGCCATGGAGGAGCGAGCTAGGTTGTTGGAATGAGAGAAGTGTTGGGGAACATAGCATGCAATTTCAAAAAATTCCTACGATCACGCAAGATCTATCTAGGAGATGCATAGCAGCGAGAGGGGGAGAGTGTGTCCACGTACCCTCGTAGACTGAAAGCGGAAGCGTTAGTTAACGTGGTTGATGTAGTTGAACGTCTTCACAATTCAACCGATCGAAGTATCGTACGTACGGCACCTCCGTGTTCACCACACGTTCAGCTCGATGACGTCCCTCGAACTCTTGATCCAGTACAGGGTCGAGGGAGAGTTCCGTCAGAACAACAGTGTGGTGACAGTGTTGATGATGTGGTCCGCGCAGGGCTTCGCCTAACCTCGGTTTCATACTCGATCACTAAGGCGCAGGGCTTCGCCCCCCTTCCTTCCAACGGAGAGGGGAAAGGGGAAAGGGGGAAGAAGGAGAAGGAAAGGGGGGTCGCGCCCCCACCCCTTGTCCAATTCGGATTGGGCAGGGGGAGGCGCGCGCCACCTCCTGTGGCAGCCTTACCTCTCTCCACTATGGCCCATGAGGCCCATTAACTTTTCCGGGGGGTTCCGATAACCTCCTGGTACTCCGAAAAATCCCCGATCTTCTTCGAAACCATTCCGGTGTCCGTATATAACCTTCCAATATTTCAATCTTTACCTCTCGACTATTTCGAGACTCCTCGTCATGTCCGTGATCTCATTCGGGACTCTGAACAAACTTCGGTCATCAAAAACACATAACTCATAGTACAAATTGTCATTGGATGTTAAGCGTGCGGACCCTACGGGTTCGAGAACTATGTAGACATGATCGAGACACATCTCCGATCAATAACCAATAGCGGAACCTGGATGCTCATATTGTCTCCTACATATTCTACCAAGATCTTTATCGGTCAAACGGCACAACAACATACGTTGTTCCCTTTGTCATCGGTATGTTACTTGCCCGAGATTCGATCGTCGGTATCTTCATACCTAGTTCAATGTCATTACCAGCAAGTCTCTTTACTCGTTCCGTAATGCTTCCCGCAACTAACTGATTATTCACATTGCTTGCAAGCCTTATAGTGATGAGCATTACCGAGAGGGCCCAGAGTGTGACGCCCCCGATTCAATCGTACACTAATCATGCACGCAAACGTGTACGATCAAGATCAGGGACTCATGGGAAGATATCACAACACAACTCTAAAAACATAAATAAGTCATACAAGCATCATAATACAAGCCAGGGGCCTCGAGGGCTCGAATACAAGTGCTCGATCATAGATGAGTCAGCGGAAGCAACAATATCTGAGTACAGACATAAGTTAAACAAGTTTGCCTTAAGAAGGCTAGCACAAACTGGGATATAGATCGAAAGAGGCGCAGGCCTCCTGCCTGGGATCCTCCTAACTACTCCTGGTCGTCGTCAGCGGGCTGCACGTAGTAGTAGGCACCTCCAGTGTAGTAGGAGTCGTCGTCGAAGGTGGCGTTTGGCTCCTGGACTCCAGCATCTGGTTGCGACAACCAGAAAGAAAGGAAAGGGGAAAAAGGGGGGAGAAAGCAACCGTGAGTACTCATCCAAAGTACTCGCAAGCAAGGAACTACACTACATATGCATGGGTATATGTGTAAGGAGGCCATATCAGTGGACTGAACTGCAGAATGCCAGAATAAGAGGGGGATAGCTAGTCCTATCGAAGACTACGCTTCTGGCAGCCTCCGTCTTGCAGCATGTAGAAGAGAGTAGATTGAAGTCCTCCAAGTAGCATCTCCAAGTAGCATCTCCAAGTAGCATCTCCAGTAGCATCGCAAAGCATAATCCTACCCGGCGATCCTCTCCTCGTCGCCCTGTGGAAAAGCGATCACCGGGTTGTCTGTGGAACTTGGAAGGGTGTGTTTTATTAAGTATCGGGTTCTAGTTGTCATAAGGTCAAGGTACAATTCCAAGTCGTCCTGTTACCGAAGATCACGGCTATTCGAATAGATTAACTTCCCTACAGGGGTGCACCAACTTACCCAACACGCTTGATCCCATTTGGCCGGACACACTTTCCTGGGTCATGCCCGGCCTCGGAAGATCAACACGTCGTAGCCCCACCTAGGCAAAACAGAGAGGCCAGCACGCCGGTCTAAACCTAAGCGCACAGGGGTCTGGGCCCATCGCCCATAGCACACCTGCACGTTGCGAGGGCGGCCGGAAGCAGACCTAGCCTAGCAGGCGTTCCAGTCCAATCCAGCACGCGCCGCTTCGTCGCTGACGTCTGAAGTGCTTCGGCTGATACCACGACGTCGGGATACCCATAACTACTCCCACGTAGATGGTTAGTGCGTATAGGCTCGTAGCCAACTTAGATCAAATACCAAGATCTCGTTAAGCGTGTTAAATATCCGCGAACGCTGAACAGGGCCAGGCCCACCTGTCTCCTAGGTGGTCTCAACCTGCCCTATCGCTCCGCCACAAAGATCCACACAGAGGGCCGTCGGGACAAAGGTCCTTTTAGCCCCCAATCCGTGAATCACTTGCGGGTACTCTTCGAGCTGACCCGACTTTAGTCACCATCTGTATAGTATGTATGTATGTATAGTATATACCCGTGATCACCTCCCAAGTGATCACGGCCCGATAGTATAGCAAGGCAGACTGACAAGAATGTAGGGCCAATGATGATAAACTAGCATCCTATACTAAGCATTTAGGATTGCAGGTAAGGTATCAATAGATGTAGCAACAATGTCAGGCTATGCATCAGAATAGGATCAACGGAAAGCAGTAACATGCTACACTACTCTAATGCAAGCAGTATAGAGGAGAATAGGCGATATCTGGTGATCAAGGGGGGGCTTGCCTGGTTGCTCTGGCAAGGAGGGATCGTCAACACCGTAGTCGAACTGGGGGTCGCCGGCAGTCTCGGGGTCTACCGGAAAGAAGTAACGGAGGGGGAACACAATAAATAACAGAGCAATCAAAGCATCACAAAGCGTAACATGGCAATACGCGGTCTAGAGTGACCTAACGCGATACTAGGTGGTACCGGCGAAGGGGGGAAACATCCGGGAAATTATTCCCGGTGTTTCGCGTTTTCGGGCAGATGAACCGGAGGGGAACAATTGCGTGTTCGCTATGCTAGGAGTGTGTGGCGGACGAACGGAGGGTGTAACCGGATTCGTCTCATCATTCTGAGTAACTTTTATGTATAAAACTTTTTCATCCGAGCTACGGATTATTTTATATGTTTTTTTTGAAGATTAAAACAATATTCGAAAAACCCTGAAATTTTGCTAAGTCTGAGAATTCGACAGTTTTAAACATTACTTGGCTGTTTTCAAAACACTACAACTATTGATCTGTAACTCCTATGATTTTGTGCCTTATATCAATATGAAGCATTTTTCTGTGGTCTATAAGATAGTAGAACTTTCATCTCTGTTAGAGTCCATTTGATTGATCATTAACAGCTCTAAAGTAGCTATGAAATTAAAGCTGTTTTCAGCTTTCTATTAACAGAACATTGGAATTTGTGATTTTTGTAGGAATTAAACCATACATCAAAACGATTTGGTCCAGTGGGATAAAATGGAGTTTGTCATGTATGCTTTCTACTCATATTATTTTTACCCATGTTAACCGCTGGTTAGATGTTGTTTAGAGGCTGTACAGAGGGTCAGACAATGTCAAATTAGAAAAGCTAGCACTAGCTACAGTAACTGAATGTTACTGTACCCGTGTAGCATAGCAGCAGGCAGAGCTGCAGCGAGCAGCACGGGCGCCTGGTGCGTGCGGTGCGTGCGGTGGGCGGGCGCAGGAGCTCAGGCGAGCAGCAAGCCGCGGCGTGAGCAGCAGCAGAGGCCAGGGGCGACAAGGGGTTCGCGCGGGCGCACGCGGGAGCAGTGCTCCATGCGCGGCCACGGGAGGATACGGCGGCGACGGAGCTCGGCTCAAATGAAAAACCGCCAAATGCAACGCGAACGGGCTACCTAACTAGCTAAATCGGACCTATAGCTCACCCGGAGCGTGCTGGAGCGCTCGGACGGAGCATAGGAGCTCGGGCGCTAGCGACGAATAGGCCATGGCGGACAGCGGCGCCGGACTCGAGCAGGGGAGGTGGCTACGGTGCGAGTTCGAGCTATGAAGGAAAGGGGAAAGTATGCGGGGCTCACAGCGATGCTCACAGAAGACTCGGGGAGGACGGGGTGGCGCCGAAGCGGTGGTGTCCGCCGCGGATCGACGGCGGCCGAGGCGGTGCAGAACAAGGCGATGGCGGTGCTGCGGGCTCTCCGGCTTGGTCTCGAGGGCGCAGGCGACGAACTCGTCCACGGTGGACCTCCTGGACCCGTCAGTGTGGAGGACGGTGGCCGGTGGCCGCGTGCATGTTGACGACGCGGCCATGGAGGCGCTCGGCGAGGTGAGCAGAGAGGGAACGGCGTGTGTGTGGGGAACGGGAAGGCGGGCTAGGGTTTCAGGGTGCGGGGCGACGTTTTGTAGGTCGACGGGGGCGCGGCGGATGGCCGGCACGTGGCCATCGCGGCCACGGGCGGCTGCCCGGCGTCCACCTCCCCTTTGTGAACAGAGGAGGAAGGAGAGGGGAAAGTTGGGCTGGGCCTCCCGTATAGATAGCAGGCCTAGTGCACAGTAGTAGGCTTAGTGCATAGTAGTGTAGTTGTTTCATTTTCCAATTCTGTTTTCATTTTCTTTTCTGTTTCTGTTTTATTTTTATTTACAAAAGCAAATGACTTTTAGTTAAGTATGAGACTTGTCCTAAATTAGCATAGTCATTTTAGGCACTGCCACAAAAAGGTTTGATGAGCATTAGGATTGTGCATAAATGAAAATAGATTAATGAGGCTGTTTTGGTCATTGTTTTAATTGTTTTAGGGCAATTAAAAATTCTATATAATGTTGGATGTTATTTGATAATTAGTTAGTGAATATTTATAACCCTTTGGACATTTTTAATTCACTGTTTTATGAAACTATAATTTGACTTGTTATTTGAATTTGTATTTGAACTAAGTTTGATACACGTGAGGTTTAGCAAAATTTTAATCATGATGACCTGGCATCATTAACGAAGGTTTACTGTAGCTTGATTACCCGGGCGTCACACAGAGATACCTGATGACCCACAAGTATATGGGGTCAATTGTAGCTCTTTTCGATAAGTAAGAGTGTCGAACCCAACGAGGAGCAGAAGGAAATGACAAGTGGTTTTCAGCAAGGTAATGTCTTCAAGTGCTAAAATTGTAAGTAGCGGTATAGTTCGGTAGCAAGATAATTTGTAACGAGCAAGTAATTAACAATAGTACTTACAAGAATCCGGGTCTATTGCAACAAAATTGGTCGTCGCAATACATGTTGATTTGTGGCGATAAGTACCTATTGCCACGAAACAACATTCATTGGCAGCCGTTGCGACTGGACGCATGGTAATAGGTTATTGCCACAAAAAAGCAATTGTGGCTATAAAGTTAGCTATAGCAACAACCATGTGGGAAGTTGCCACATGTTTTCCCGTGGCAACACTCACCTGATGCCACAATTTGCTTTGTGGAGATATCTTTAATGCAACATGTGACGAATCATGGCGACTGATAGCTCGTGGCGATAGACATTTGTGGCAACAACCTATGCCAACAACGCTCGTTTTGTGGCGCATACTCTTCCGTGGCAATAGTCAATTGTGGCAGTAAACTATGGCAACAATTCTTGTTTTCATGATATTAGGCATTTTGCCACAAACCGCTACGCTTGTTGCATTAGCTTATGGCAACAAATATTCTGATCGTCGTAATGGGAAATTGCAACATACTAGTTTTGATGGTGATAAATAGGTATCACAACGGATGAAATGTTTGTTGCAAGAAACTATTGCGACAATTTATACTTTTCTTGGTGCTAACATGTAGCAACCAAAAGTAGGTTGTGGTAATAGCCTATTGCAACCGTAAAAAAAATACATGCACTCAATTACAATATTCAAAACCATACATATAATATGTAGATTCATAAAATTCATAATTCTCGTAAAAAATATCCATCAAATGATACTCAAATGTAATTTAGCCATCCTAATTAAGGGCCAAGACTAAATTGTCCGTGATCTAGAGTGCAGTCTAGCTAGATCTTTGTATCCTGCAATCAAGAAATAAAGAAAATAGTTCTAGTTAGTGAGTCGAACATAACATGCCAGTGCACTACAAACAATATAACATGGACCCATGCTTGTAAAAGATACAGAAGTTGTGATTATTGACCACTGATTTGTTCTGCTGTGTACCATATAATTCATGGCATCACCTTTGTAGATAATGTTCAGTTTTGAACATATAAAAATGTGTAGAAATCTCATGTACGATTATGAATGGTTATTTACCTCAACGGCAACAGAGAAATCATCCTTGTTATAGATCAGTAGAAGGTAAACAAAAATGGAGCCATTTATGAGAGTGCCCAAGCCTAAAAATATCAAACAAATTACCACATGAGAATTAGAAGAGGGAGAAGTGAAAGTGTGGTTATATGTAAATCCCAAGTTCAGTGAACCCATGTATTCATGATACTGCATATTTGTAGGCAAAATTTTGTTGTAAGTAACTGCCGAGCTGCTCCTTCGTACCTACATCCTCATAGCTGCAATAGAAATTAGCTTAAATAACATTTATCTTGTGTGAAAGACAGGAAACCATAACAAATGAGATGTCTCATATATGTTATAATAGTTGTCCTGATAAATATTTGTTTTTGCATATTGTGCAAATAAGGTCAACCTAGGCCTAGCAGTTTTACTGACAGACTTTTGTTTAACTTAGAAAGCATAACAATGTTCATATTTTGAGCTTAATTACTCCAACATCAGTTTTATTTAACACACACGTCACCTTCAATCAGTGAGGCCACGGCTAACTGGGGCTCCAAGCGTCCAACACATGAACACCCATGCAGAGCAAAGTGGTTGTGACAAAAAAAACCGCTTGACAACAATAATCACATACATAGATCAATCTCTGATTCTTAGGCTATGGTACAGAACTATGCATCAAGAAAAGCTTCGATTTGGCCGGATAAATAGATGCTAAAATTGACACCTTGTACGGAGAGGTGATTCTTAGGCTATCGAATTAATGGCTGTACTATGAGATATAAAAGAATAATTATTGCATAGCCGAGGGTCCTGTATTGCACTTCATTATCCAATTTTGTAAAATGTGAGTAGAGGCCAATTACATTATACTGCGATGTTCATAGTCTACATCTAAATCTCGTTTTCCCCCAAATAAAAGAAACACACTGCGATGTTCATAGTCTGCATTTCTGCCTTCCCCTGTTGTAATATTAGTCAATTGGATGACGTGATTCGCCGCTAGATTGATGAAAAGAATCAGGGATATATGCTGGGAAACAGATAAATTATAAGAGCCAATAAAAAACTGCATGCTAATATAGGCCAGCACTGTTTGCATCTTACCCGTACAAATCCTTCTGATCACCATGTTTTTTCATGCCTCTGAAGACACATCTAAGCTGTTACTCAATCTTCTTTGTACGATCCATAGATTGGCAATGGACATACATTATGGGATTCTGTGGTCGGCATCGTAGGAAAACGATCTATGATCAAAGAAGAACCTGAGGCAATCGATGGACATATCTCCCTTACAGCCCTTCATGAAGTGGCTATCCCATTGCTTCGCCTCCTCCGAGAGCCCTAGGTGGGGGTACGAGGGGAGGAGGACGTCCTGCAGCAGCAGTTTCTCCTCATCGGAGCAGCACCTGCAAAAAACAGAGCCTTCAACATGTCTAGATCAGGAAGAGAAACAAAAAAATTAAAAGAAAAGAACAAGGACAACCTTCCATTGGCGTCCTATACTAGGAGCAGCTCCTCTCTCTCCAGCCATGGCCTTGAATTCCTTTCATTGACACAATACGCACACACATCAAGAGGAGAAGAAGAGAAGTTGTAGAAGAGGGAGACAGCGGGAGGAGGCTCCATGCCCGACGACGTGCTGGTCCAAACCCTAGCTGCTGGGCAGGGTCGCGCTTGGCCGCTGGAGGACGCGCGTGCCAGATCTGGCCTGATGGGAGGAAGGCGCATGGGGAGGGGGGCATGGTGGTGTGCTGGGCGCCGCCAGAGGACGCCGGAATTAGACGGGATCGGGCGCCGTACGTGGTGGCGGCGGCGAGGAGTGGTGCGGGGAAGAGGGAGAGACGGAGAGATTAGCTCACGGTGGGTGGGTGGGATTTTGTTGGGAACGTAGCAAAAATTCAAAATTTTCTACGCATCACCAAGATCAATCTATGGAATAATCTAGCAACGAGGGGAAGGGGACTGCATCTACATACCCTTGTAGCTCGCTAAGCGGAAGCGTTACAAGAACGCGGATGAAGGAGTCATACTCATAGCGATTCAGATCGCGGTTGATTCCGATCTAAGCGCCGAACAACGACGCCTCCGCATTCAACACACGTGCAGCCCGGTGACGTCTCCCATGCCTTGATCCAGCAAGGAGAGAGGGAGAGGTTGGGGAAGACTTCGTCCAGTAGCAGCACGACGGCGTGGTGGTGGTGGAGGAGCGCGGTACTCCAGCAGGGCTTCGCCAAGCACTACGAGAGACGAGGAGGGAGAGAGAGGTAGGGCTGCGCCTTGGGAGAGGGAGACTCATGTGTTGGGAAGCCCCAAAACCTCCACTATATATAGGGGGAAGGGAGAGAGGGAGGCGCCCTAGGGTTTCCCCAGGGGGGCGGCGGCCAGGGCAGATGGGATCTCCCCTTTGGGTGACTTGGCCCCCAAGCCAGGAGGTGGGAACCCTAGATGGGGCTCCCCAAACCCCCTGGTCACGTGGGAATAGGTGAGGGGGGCGCACAGCCCCTTAGTGGGCTGGTTTGCCCCCTCCCCTTGGCCCATGAAGCCCCCCCCCCCCCAACACTTGTCGGGGCTCCCGAAACACCTTTCGGTCATGCTGGTCATCACCCGGTACCTCCGGAACACTTCCGGACTCCAAAACCCTTCATCCAATATATCAATCTTCACCTCCGGACCATTCCGGGACTCCTCGTGACGTCCGGGATCTCATTCGGAAGTCCGAACAACATTCGGTAACCGCGTACATACTTTCCCTATAACCCTAGCGTCATCGAACCTTAAGTGTGTAGACCCTACGGGTTCGGGAACCACGCAGACATGACCGAGACAACTCTCCGGCCAATAACCAACAACGGGATCTGGATACCCATGTTGGCTCCCACATGTTCCACGATGAATCTCATCGGATGAACCACGGTGTCAAGGATTCAATCAATCCCGTATACAATTCCCTTTGTCTACCGGTATCGTACTTGCCCGAGATTCGATCGTCGGTATGCCGATACCTTGTTCAATCTCGTTACCGGCAAGTCTCTTTACTCGTTCCGTAACACATCATCCCGTGATCAACTCCTTGATCACATTGTGCACATTATGATGATGTCCTACCGAGTGGGCCCAGAGATACCTCTCCGTCACACGGAGTGACAAATCCCAGTCTCGATTCGTGCCAACCCAACAGACACTTTCGGAGATACCCGTAGTGCACCTTTATAGCCACCCAATTATGTTGTGACGTTTGGTACACCCAAAGCATTCCTACGGTATCCGGGAGTTGCACAATCTCATGGTCTAAGGAAAAGATACTTGACATTTAGAAAAGCTTTAGCATACGAACTACATGATCTTGTGCTAGGCTTAGGATTGGGTCTTGTCCATCACATCATTCTCCTAATGATGTGATCCGATTATCAATGACATCCAATGTCCATGGTCAGGAAACCATGACCATCTATTGATCAACGAGCTAGTCAACTAGAGGCTCACTAGGGACATGTTGTGGTCTATGTATTCACACATGTATTGCAGTTTCCGGTCAATACAATTATAGCATGAATAATAGACAATTATCATGAACAAGGAAATACAATAATAACCATTTTATTATTGCCTCTAGGGCATATTTCCAACAGTAGTCTCCCACTTGCACTAGAGTCAATAATCTAGTTCACATCACTATGTGATTCTAATGAATCGACACCCATGGGGTTTGATCATATCTCGCTTGTGAGAGAGGTTATTAGTCAACGGATCTGAACCTTTCAGATCCGTGTGTGTTTTGCAAATCTCTATGTCATCTCCTAGATGCAGCTACCACGCTCTATTTGGAACTATTCCAAATAACTGTTCTACTATACGAATCCGGTTTACTATTCAGAATAATCCGGATTAGTGTCAAAGTTTGCATCGGCGTAACCCTTTACGACGAACTCTTTTACCACCTTCATAATCGAGAAAATTCCTTAGTCCACTAGTTACTAAGGATAAGTTTGACCGCTGTCCTGTGATCCATTCCCGGATCACTCTTGTACCCCTTGACTGACTCATGGCAAGGCACACTTCAGGTGCGGTACACAACATAGCATACTATAGAGCCTACGTCTGAAGCATAGGGGACGACCTTCGTCCTTTCTCTCTCTTCTACCGTGGTCATGTGTTGAGTCTTACTCAATATTCACACCTATAACACAGCCAAGAACTCCTTCTTTGCCGATCTATTTTGAACTCCTTCAAAATCTTGTCATGGTATGTATTTATTTGAAAGTACTATTAAGCGTTTTTGATCTATCCTTATAGATCTTGATGCTCAATGTTCAAGTAGCTTAATCCAGGTTTCCATTGAAAAACACTTTTCAAATAACCCTATATGTTGTCCAGAAATTCTACATAATTTCTGATCAACAATATGTTAATAACATATACTCATCAGAAATTCTATAGTGCTCCTACTCACTTCTTTGGAAATACAAGTTTCTCATAAACTTTGTATAAACCCAAAATCTTTGATCATCTCATCAAAGCATATATTCCAACTCCGAGATGCTTACTCCAGTCCTTAGAAGGATTGCTGGAGCTTTGCACACTTGTTAGCATCTTTCAAGATTGACAAAACCTTCTGGTTGTAGCACATACAACCTTTCCTCAAGAATATCATCGAGGAAACAATGTTTTTGACATCCTATCTGCAAGATTTCATAAATCATGCAGTGATTGCTAATATAATTCCAACAGACTCTTAGCATCGGTACGAGTGAGAAAGTCTCATTGTAGTCAACTCCTTGAACTTGTCGGAAAACATGTTAACGACAAGTCGAGCTTTCTTAATGGTGATACTTACCATCATTGTCCGTCTTCCTTTTAAAATCCATCTGTACCCAACAGCCTTACGACCATCAAGTAGTTCTTCCAAAGTCTATACTTTGTTTTCATACATGGATCCTCTCTCGGATTTTATGGCCTCGAGCCATTCGTCGGAATCCGGGCCCACCATCGCTTCTCCATAGCTCGTAGGTTCATTGTTGTCTAGCAACATGACCTTCAAGACATGATTACTGTACCACTCTGAAGTAGTACGCATCCTTGTCACCCTACGAGGTTCGGTAGTGACTTGATCCGAAGTTTCATGATCACTATCATAAGCTTCTACTTCAATTGGTGTAGGTGCCAAAGGAACGACTTCCTGTGCCCTACTACACACTAGTTGAAGTGATGGTTGAACAACCTCATCAAGTCTCCACCATCCTCCCACTCAATTCTTTCAAGAGAAACCTTTCCTCGAGAAAGGACCCGTTTCTAGAAACAATCACTTTTGCTTCCGGATCTGAATTAGGAGGTGTACCCAACTGTTTTGGGTGTCCTATGAAGATGTATTTATCCGCTTTGGGTTCGAGCTTATCAGGTTGAAACTTTTCACATAAGCATCGCAACCCCAAACTTTCAAGAAACGACAACTTAGGTTTCTCTAAACCCTAGATCACACGGTGTCTTCTCAACGAAATTATGTGGTGCCCTATTTAAAGTGAATGTGATTGTCTCTAATGCCTAACCCATAAACGATAGTGGTAATTCGATAAGAGACATCATGGCATGCACCATATCCAATAGGGTGCAGTTATGATGTTCGGACACACCATCACACTATGGTGTTCCAGGCGGTGTTAGTTGTGAAACAATTTCCACAATGTCTTAATTGTGTACCAAACTCGCAACTCAGATATTCATCTCTATAGACATTTTATTCTCTTGTCACGACGATCTTCAACTTCACTCTGAAATTACTTGAACCTTTCAATAATTCAGACTTGTGTTTCATCAAGTAAATATACTCAGCATCTACTCAAATCATTTGTGAAGTGAGAACATAACGATATCCACTGCGTGCCTCAGCACTCATTGGACTGCACACATCAAAATGCATTACTTCCAACAAGTTGCTTTCTTGTTCCATCTTACTGAGAACGAGGCTTTTTAGTCATCTTGCCCATGTGGTATGATTTGCATGTCTCAAGTGATTCAAGATCAAGTGAGTCCAAACGGTCCATCTGCATGGAGTTTCTTCACGCGTATATACCAATAGACATGGTTCACATGTCTCAATCTTTTCAAAAACGAGTGAGTCCAAAGATCCATCAACATGGAGCTTCTTCATGCGTTTTATACCAATATGACTCAAATGGCAGTGCCACAAGTAGGTGGCACTATATCATTACTATCTTATATCTTTTGGCATGAACATGTGTATCACTACGATCGAGATTCAATAAACCATTCATTTTAGGTGCAAGACCATTGAAGGCATTATTCAAATAAACAGAGTAACCATTATTCTCGTTAAATGAATAACCGCGTTGCGATAAACATAATTCAATCATGTCTATGATCAACGCAAACACCAAATAACAATTATTTAGGTTTAACACCAATCTCGATGGTAGAGGGAGCGTGCGATGCTTGATCACATTAACCTTAGAAACACTTCCAACACATATCGTCAGCTCACCTTTAGCTAGTCTCCTTTTATTTCGTAGCTTTTATTTCGAGTTACTAACACTTAGCAACCGAACCAGTATCTAATACCCTGGTGCTACTAGGAGTACTAGTAAAGTACACATTAACATAATGTATATCCAATATACTTCTATCGACCTTGCCAGCCTTCTCATCTACCAAGTATCCAGGGTAGTTCTGCTTCAGTGACTGTTCCCCTTATTTCAGAAGCACTTAGTCTCGGGTTTGGGTTCAACCTTGGGTTTCTTCACTAGAGCAGCAACTGATTTGCCGTTTCATGAAATATCCCTTCTTGCCCTTGCCCTTATTGAAACTAATGGTTTTACTAACCATCAACAATTGATGCTCCTACTTGACTTCTACTTTCACGGTGTCAAACATCGCGAATAGCTCAAGGATCATCATATCTATCCCTAATATGTTATAGTTCATCACGAAGCTCTAGTAGCTTGGTGGAAATGACTTTGGAGAAACATCACTATCTCATTTGGAAGATTAACTCCCACTCGATTCAAGCGATTGTTGTACTCAGACAATCTGAGCACAAGCTCAACGATTGAGCTTTTCTCCCTTAGTTTGCAGGCTAAGAAACTCATCGGAGGTCTTATACCTCTTGACGTGGGCACGATCCTGAAATCCCAATTTCAGCTCTTGGAACATCTCATATGTTCCGCGACGTTTTTTAAAATGTCTTCGGTGCCTCAATTCTAAACCGTTTAACATTACGCATTGAACTATCACGTAGTCATCAAAACGTGTATGTCAGATGTTCGCAACATCCACAGACGACGTTCGAGGTTCAGCACACCGAGCGGTGCATTAAGGACATAAGCCTTCTACATAGCAATGAGGACAATCCTTAGTTTACGGACCCAGTCCGCATAATTGCTAATATCAACTTTCAACTATATTTTCTCTAGGAACATATCTAAACAGTAGAACTAAAGCGCGAGCTTACGACATAATTTGCAAAAACCTTTTCACTATGTTCATGATAACTAAGTTCATCTAATCACATTATTTGATGAACTCCCACTCAGATAGACATCCCTCTAGTCATCTAAGTGATACATGATCCGAGTCAACTAGGCCGTGTCCGATCATCACGTGAGACGGACTAGTCATCATCGGTGAACATCTTCATGTTGATCGTATCCACTATACGACTCATGTTCGACCTTTCGGTCTCTTGTGTTCCGAGGCCATGTCTGTACATGCTAGGCTCGTCAAGTCAACCTAAGTGTTTCGCGTGTGTAAATCTGGCTTACACCCGTTGTATGTGAACGTTAGAATCTATCACACCCGATCATCATGTGGTGCTTCGAAACAACGAAATTTCGCAATGGTGCACAGTTAGGGGGAACACTTTCTTGAAATTATCATGAGGGATCATCTTATTTACTACCATCGTTCTAAGCAAATAAGATGCATAAACATGATAAACATCACATGCAATCAAAAGGTGACATGATATGGCCAATATCATTTTGCTCCTTCTGATCTCCATCTTCGGGGCTCCATGATCATCATCATCACCGGCATGACACCATGATCTCCATCATCATGATCTCCATCATCGTATCTCCATGAAGTGGTCTTACCAACTATTACTTCTACTACTATGGCTAACGGTTTAGCAATGAAGTAAAGTAATTACATGGCGTTATTTAGTGATACGCAGGTCATACAATAAATAAAGACAACTCCTATGGCTCCTACCGGTTGTCATACTCATTGACATGCAAGTCGTGATTCCTATTACAAGAACATGATCAATCTCATACATCACATTCTTTTGGCCATATCACATCACATAGCATACCCTGCAAAAAGAAGTTAGACATCCTCTATTGTTGTTTGCATGTTTTACGTGGCTGCTATGGGTTTCTAGCAAGAAAATTTCTTACCTACGCAAAAGCCACAACGTGATACGCCAATTGCTATTTACCCTTCATAAGGACCCTTTTCATCGAATCCGATCCTACTAAAGTGGGAGAGACTGGCACCCGCTAGCTACCTTATGCAACAAGTGCATGTTAGTCGGTGGAACCTGTCTCACGTAAGTGTACGTGTAAGGTCGGTCCGGGCCGCTTCATCCCACAATACCGTTGAAACAAGATAGGACTAGTAACGGTAAGCATATTGAACAAAATCAACGCCCACAACAACTTGTGTTCTACTCGTGCATAGAATCTATGCAATAGACCTAGCTCATGATGCCACTGTTGGGGAACGTAGCAGAAATTCAAAATTTTCTATGCATCACCAAGATCAATCTATGGAGTAATCTAGCAACGAGGGGAAGGGGACTGCATCTACATACCCTTGTAGATCGCTAAGCGGAAGCGTTGCAAGAACGCGGATGAAGGAGTCGTACTCGTAGTGATTCAGATCGCGGTTGATTCCGATCTAAGCGCCGAACAACGGCGCCTCCGCGTTCAACACACATGCAACCCGGTGACGTCGCCCATGCCTTGATCCAGCAAGGAGAGAGGGAGAGGTTGGGGAAGACTCCATCCAGCAGCAGCACGACAGCGTGGTGGTGGTGGAGGAGCGCGGTACTCCAGCAGGGCTTCGGCAAGCACTACGAGAGACGAGGAGGGAGAGAGGTAGGGCTGCGCCTTGGGAGAGAGAGACTCATGTGTTGGGCAGCCCCAAAACCTCCACTATATATAGGGGGAAGGGAGAGGGGGAGGCACCCTAGGGTTTCCCCTAGGGGGGCGGCGGCCAGGGCAGATGGGATCTCCCCTTTGGGTGACTTGGCCCCCAAGCCAGGAGGTGGGAACCCTAGATGGGGCTCCCCAAACCCCCTGGTCACATGGGAATAGGTGAGGGGGGCGCACAACCCCTTAGTGGGCTGGTTTGCCCCCTCCCCTTGGCCCATGAAGCCCCCCCAACACTTGTCGGGGCTCGCGAAACACCTTTCGGTCATGCTGGTCATCACCCGGTACCTCCGGAACACTTCCGGACTCCAAAACCCTTCGTCCAATATATCAATCTTCACCTCCGGACCATTCTGGGACTCCTCGTGACGTCCGGGATCTCATCCGGGACTCCGAACAACATTCGGTAACCGCGTCATACTTTCCCTATAACCCTAGCGTCATCGAACCTTAAGTATGTAGACCCTACGGGTTCGAGAACCATGCAGACATGACCGAGACAACTCTCCGGCCAATAACCAACAGCGGGATCTGGATACCCATGTTGGCTCCCACATGTTCCACGATGATCTCATCGGATGAACCACGATGGATTCAATCAATCCCGTATACAACTCCCTTTGTCTACCGGTATCGTACTTGCCCGAGATTCGATCGTCGGTATGCCGATACCTTGTTCAATCTCGTTACCGGCAAGTCTCTTTACTCGTTCCGTAACACATCATCCCGTGATCAACTCCTTGATCACATTGTGCACATTATGATGATGTCCTACCGAGTGGGCCCAGAGATACCTCTCCGTCACACGGAGTGAGAAATGCCAGTCTCGATTCGTGCCAACCCAACAAACACTTTCGGAGATACCCGTAGTGCACCTTTATAGCCACCCAGTTACGTTGTGACGTTTGGTACATCCAAAGCATTCTTACGACATCCGGGAGTTGCACAATCTCATGGTCTAAGGAAAAGATACTTGACATTTAGAAAAGCTTTAGCACACGAACTACACGATCTTGTGCTAGGATTAGGATTGGGTCTTGTCCATCACATCATTCTCCTAATGATGTGATCCTATTATGAATGACATCCAATGTCCATGGTCAGGAAACCATGACCATCTGTTGATCAATGAGCTAGTCAACTAGAGGCTCACTAGGGACATGTTGTGGTCTATGTATTCACAAATGTATTGCGGTTTCCGGTCAATACAATTATAGCATGAATAATAGACAATTATCATGAACAAGGAAATACAATAATAACCATTTTATTATTGCCTCTAGGGCATATTTCCAACAGATTTCGCGTTCACGACCTAGGTCTTCTTGATTTATTATTCTTGGGCTATGAGATTGAAAACCAAACGAAATCGTTCGCGGGCTTACACAAAACTTGTTGGAGATCATTGCAGAAAATAAGTTTTTTTCTATGCATCACCAAGATCAATCTATGGAGTAACTAGCAACGAGAGAGAGAGGAGTGCATCTTCATACCCTTGAAGACCGCGAGACGGAAGTGTTACAAGAACGCGGATGAGGGAGTCATACTCGAAGCGATTCAGATCGCGGTGGACTCCGATCTTAGCACCGAACAACGGCACCTTATCGTTCAACACACGTACAGCCTGGTGACGTCTCCCGCACCTTGATCTAGCAAGGAGGAGGGAGAGGTTGAGGAAGAGAGCTCCAACAGCAGCACGACGATGTGGTGGTGATGGAGAGGCACTACTCTGGCAGGGCTTCGCCAAGCTCTTACGGAGGAGGGGAGGGGTTGCGCCTTGGATGTGTTGCTGCAGCCCTCCCCTCACCCCTCTATTTATAGGAGGAGGGGGAAGGGGGCCGGCCCCCTCTAGATGAGATCTAGAGGGGGG
>NC_041391.1:62832303-62844773 GCF_002162155.2 Triticum dicoccoides
GGGGGGGGGACTTGCCCCCAAGCAAGGGGGGCGCCCCCTTTAGGGTTTCCTCTAAGGGCTGGTTCCCTTCCCTCTACAGCCCACGAGGCCCTCCGGGAGAGGTGGCCCTCCCGGTGGATCCCCGGAACCCTTCTGGTGGCCCCGGTACCATACCGGTATGCCACCGAACTTTTCCGGTGACCGTATGACAACTTCCCATATATAAAGTTTCACCTCCGGAACTCCTCGTGACGTCCGGGATCTCATCCGGGACTCTGAACAACATTATGTAATCACATACAAGTCTTCCTAATAATCCTAGCGTCATCGAACCTTAAGTGTGTAGACCCTACGGGTTCGGGAATCACGCAGACATGACCAAGACAGGTCTCCGTCCAATAACCAACAGCGGGATCCAGATACCCATGTTGCCTCACACATGTTCCATGATGATCTCATCGGATGAACCATGATGTCAAGGATTCAAGTAATCCCGTATACAATTCCCTTTGTCAATCGGTACATTACTTGCCCGAGATTCGAACGTCGGTATCCCAATACCTTGTTCAATCTCGTTACCGGCAAGTCACTTTACTCGTTACATAATGCATGATCCCGTGACTAACCACTTAGTCACATTGAGCTCATTATGATGATGCATTACCGAGTGGGCCCAGAGATACCTATCTGTCATACGGAGTGATAAATTCCTGTCTTGATTTGTGCCAACCCAACAGACACTTTCGGAGATACCTGTAGTGCACCTTTATAGTCACCCAGTTATAATGTGACGTTTGGCACACCCAAAGCACTCCTACGGTATCCGGGAGTTACACAATCTCATGGTCTAAGGAACTGATACTTGACATTAGAAAAGCTTTAGCAAATGAACTACACGATCTTGTGCTATGCTTAGGATTGGGTCTTGTCCGTCACATCAATGTCCTAATGATGTGATCTCGTTATCAATGACATCCAATGTCCATATTCAGGAAACTATGACCATCTATTGATCAATGAGCTAGTCAACTAGAGGCTCACTAGGGACATGTTGTGGTCTATGTATTCACACATGTATCACTATTTCCGGTTAATACAATTATAGCATGAACAATAGACAATTATCATGAACAAGGAAATATAATAATAATCATTTTATTATTGCCTCTAGGGCATATTTCCAACAGTCTCCCACTTGCACTAGAGTCAATAATCTAGTTACACTGTGATGAATCGAACATCCATAGAGTTCTGGTGTTGATAATATTTTGCTCGTGGAAGAGGTTTAGTCAACGGATCTACAACATTCAGATCCGTATGCACTTTGCAAATATCTATGTCTCCATCTTGAACATTTTCACGAATGGAATTGAAGCGACGCTTGATGTGCCTGGTCTTCTTGTGAAACCTGGGCTCCTTGGCAAGGGAAATAGCTCCAGTGTTGTCACAGAAGAGAGTGATCGGCCCCGACGCATTGGGAATGACTCCTAGGTCGGTGATGAAATCCTTCATCCAGATTGCTTCATGCGCTGCCTCCGAGGCTGCCATGTACTCTGCTTCACATGTAGATCCCGCCACGACGCTTTGCTTGTTGCTGCACTAGCTTACTGCACCACTATTTAAAATATACTCGTATCCGGTTTGTGACTTGGAGTCATCCAGATCTGTGTCGAAGCTAGCATCAACGTAACCCTTTACGACGAGCTCTTTGTCACCTCCATAAATGAGAAACATATCCTTAGTCCTTTTCAGGTACTTCAGGATATTCTTGACCGCTGTCCAGTGTTCCATGCCGGGATTACTTTGGTGTCTTGCAACCAAACTTACGGCAAGGTTTACATCAGGTCTGGTACACAGCATGGCATACATAATAGACCCTATGGCCGAGGCATAGGGGATGACACTCATCTTTTCTTTATCTTCTGTCGTGGTCGGGGATTGAGCCGAGCTCAATTTCACACCTTGCAACACAGGCAAGAACCCCTTCTTGGAGTCATCCATATTGAACTTCTTCAATATCTTGTCAAGGTATGTGCTCTGTGAAAGACCTATGAGGCGTCTCGATCTATCTCTATAGATCTTGATGTCTAATATATAAGCAGCTTCTCCAAGGTCCTTCATTGAAAAACACTTATTCAAGTAGGCCTTTATGATGTCCAAGAGTTCTATATCATTTCCCATCAAAAGTATGTCATCCACATATAATATGAGAAATGCTACAGAGCTCCCACTCACTTTCTTGTAAACGCAGGCTTCTCCATAAGTCTGCATAAACCCAAACGCTTTGATCATCTCATCAAAGCGAATGTTCCAACTCCGAGATGCTTGCACCAGCCCATAAATGTATCACTGGAGCTTGCATACCTTGTTAGCATTCTTAGGATCGACAAAACCTTCCGGGTGCATCATATACAATTCTTCCTTAAGTTAGCCGTTAAGGAATGCCGTTTTGACGTCCATTTGCCATATCTCATAATCATAGTATGCGGCAATTGCTAACATGATTCAGACGGACTTCAGCTTCGCTACGGCAGAGAAAGTCTCATCGTAGTCAACCCCTTGAACTTGCCGATAACCCTTAGCGACTAGTAGAGCTTTATAGATGGTAACATTACCATCCGCGTCCGTCTTCTTCTTAAAGATTCATTTATTCTCTATCGCTCGCCGATCATCGGGAAAGTCTGTCAAAGTCCATACTTTGTTTTCATACATGGATCCTATCTCGGATTTCATGGCTTCAAGCCATTTGTTGGAATCTGGGCCCGCCATCGCTTCTTCATAGTTCGAAGGTTCACCGTTGTCTAACAACATGATTTCCAGGACAGGGTTGCCATACCACTCTAGTGTGGAACGTGTTCTTGTGGACCTACGAAGTTGGTTGCTCGCTCCATTGTTCCGGAGAACGGAGTCTTGGTCATTTTGTCCATGAGGCATGGTTCGCACGTGTCAAATGATTCGAAATCAAGAGACTCCAAAAGTCCATCTGCATGGAGCTTCTTCATGCATTTTGACACCAATGTGACCAAGGCGGCAGTGCCACAGATATGTGGGACTATCATTATCAATCTTACTTTTTTTGGTATTGACACTATGAATATGTGTAACATCACGTTCGAGATTCATAAAGAATAAACCATTGACCAGCGGGGCATGACCATAAAAAATATCTCTCATATAAATAGAATGACCATTATTCTCGGATTTAAATGAGTAGCCATCTCGTATTAAACGAGATCCAGATACAATGTTCATGCTCAAAGTTGGCACTAAATAACAATTATTGAGGTTTAAAACTAATCCCGTAGGTAAATGTAGAGGTAGCCTGCCAACGGCGATCACATCGACCTTGGAACCATTCCCGACGCGCATCTTCACCTCGTCCTTCGCCAGTCCCGCTTATTCCGCAGCTCCTGTTTTGAGTTACAAATATGAGCAACCACACCGGTATAAAATACCCAGGAGCTACTACGAGTACTGGTAAGGTACACATCAATAACATGTATATCACATATACCTTTGGTGTTGCCGGCCTTTTTATCCGCTAAGTACTTGGGGCAGTTCCACTTCCAGTGACCGCCCTTGCAATAAAAGCACTCAGTCTCAGGTTTGGGTCTGTGCTTTGGCTTCTTCCCGGCAACTGGCTTACCGGGCGCGGCAACTCCCTTGCCGTCCTTCTTGAAGTTCTTCTTACCCTTGCCTTTCTTGAAACTAGTGGTTTTATTGACCATCAACACTTGATGTTCCTTTTTGATTTCTACCTCCGCTGATTTCAGCATTGAAAATACCTCAGGAATGGTTTTCACCATCCCCTGCATATTGTAGTTCATCAGAAAGCTCTTGTAGCTAGGCGGGATCGACTGAAGGATTCTGTCAATGACCGCCTCATCCGGGAGGTTAATGTCCAGCTGGGACAAGCGGTTGTGCAACCCAGACATTTTGAGTATGTGCTCACTGACAGAACTATTTTCCTCCATCTTACAACTGTAGAACTTGTCGGAGACTTCATATCTCTTGACCCGGGTATGAGCTTGGAAAACCATTTTTAGCTCTTGGAACATCTCATATGCTCCGTGCTGCTCAAAACGCTTTTGGAGCCCCGGTTCTAAGCTGTAAAGAATGCCGCACTGAACGAGGGAGTAATCATCAACACGTGACTGCCAAGCATTCATAACGTCTTGGTTTGCTGGGACGGGTGCTTCACCTAGCGGTGCTTCTAGGACATATGCTTTCTTGGCAGCTATGAGGATGATCCTCAAGTTCCGGACCCAGTCCGTATAGTTGCTACCATCGTCTTTCAGCTTGGTTTTCTCTAGGAACGCGTTGAAGTTGAGGTTGACATGAGCGTGGGCCATTTGATCTACAAGACATTTTGCAAAAGTTTTAGACTAAGTTCATGATAATTAACTTCATCTAATCAAATTATTTAATGAACTCCCACTCAGATAGACATCCCTCTAGTCATCTAAGTGATACATGATCCAAGTCAACTAGGCCGTGTCCGATCATCACGTGAGACAGACTAGTCATCATCGGTGAACATCTTCATGTTGACCGCATCTTCTATACGACTCATGCTCGACCTTTCGGTCTCTTGTGTTCTGAGGCCATGTCTGTACATGCTAGGCTCATCAAGTCAACCTAAGTGTTTTGCATGTGTAAATCTGGCTTACACCCGTTGTATGTGAATGTTAGGATCTATCACACCCGATCATCACGTGGTGCTTCAAAACAACGAACTTTCGCAACGGCGCACAGTTAGGGGAAACACTTTCTTGAAATTATTATGAGGGATCATCTTATTTACTACCGTCGTTCTAAGCAAATAAGATGCAAAAACATGATAAACATCACATGCAATCAAATAGTGACATGATATGGCCAATATCATTTTGCTCCTTTTATCTCCATCTTCGGGGCGCCATGATCATCATCATCACCGGCATGACACCATGATCTCCATCATCGTGTCTCCATGAAGTTGTCTCGCCAACTATTACTTCTACTACTATGGCTAACGGTTTAGCAAAGAAGTAAAGTAATTACATGGCGTTATTCAGTGACATGCAGGTCATACAATAAATAAAGACAACTCCTATGGCTCCTACCGGTTGTCATACTCATCGACATGCAAGTCGTGATTCCTATTACAAGAACATGATCAATCTCATACATCACATATATTTCATTCATCACATCCTTTTTGGCCATATCACATCACAAGGCATATGCTGCAAAAACAAGTTAGACGTCCTCTAATTATTGTTGCATGTTTTTACGTGGCTGCTATAGGATTCTAGCAAGAACTTCTTTCCTACGCCAAAACCACAACGTGATATGCCAATTTCTATTTACCCTTCATAAGGACCCTTTTCATCGAATCCGATCCGACTAAGGTGGGAGAGACAGACACCCGCTAGCCACCTTATGCAACTAGTGCATGTCAGTCGATGGAACCTGTCTCACGTAAGTGTACGTGTGAGGTCGGTCCGGGCCGCTTCATCCCACGATACCGCCGAAACAAGATAAGACTAGTAGTGTCAAGTAAATTGACAAAATCTACGCCCATAACAAAATTATGTTCTACTCGTGCATAGAAACTATGCATAGACCTAGCTGATGATGCCACTGTTGGAGATCGTTGTAGAAACTAAAAAAATTCTACGCATCACCAAGATCAATATGTGGAGTAACTAGCAACGAGAGAGAAAGGAGTGCATCTTCATACCCTTGAAGACTGCGATACGGAAGCGTTACAAGAACGCGGATGAGGGAGTCGTACTCGAAGCGATTCAGATCGTGGTGGACTCCGATCTTAGCGCCGAACAATGGCACCTCTGCGTTCAACACACATGCATCCCGGTGACGTCTCCCACGCCTTGATCCAGCAAGAAGGAGGGAGAGGTTGAGGAAGAGAGCTCCAACAGCAGCACGACGGCGTGGTGGTGATGGAGAGGCAGTACTCTGGCAGGGTTTCGCCAAGCTCTTACGGAGGAGAGGTGTTGGGGAGGGGAGGGGATGGGCTGCGCCTTGGATGTGTTGTTGCAGCCCTCCCCTCGCCCCTCTACTTATAGGAGGATGGGGAAGGGGGCCGGCACCCTCTAGATGAGATCTAGAGGGGGGGGGCAAGGGGGGGGGACTTGCCCCCCAAGCAAGGGGGGCGCCCCCTTTAGGGTTCCCCCCCCCCAACCCTAGGCGCATGGGCCCAAGGGAGGGGTGGTGCCCAGCCCTCTAAGGACTGGTTCCCTTCCCTCTACAGCCCACGAGGCCCTCCGGGATAGCTGCCCCCCCGGTGGACCCCCGGAACCCTTCCGGTGGCCCCGGTACAATATCGGTATGCCCCCGAACTTTTCCGGTGACCGTATGGCAACTTCCCATATATAAATCTTCACCTCCGGACCATTCCGGAACTCCTCGTGACGTCCGGGATCTCATCCGGGACTCCTAACAACATTCGGTAATCACATAAAAGTCTTCCTAATAACCCTAGCATCATCGAACCTTAAGTGTGTAGACCCTACGGGTTCGGGAATCACGCAGACATGACCGAGACAGCTCTCCGGCCAATAACCAACAGCGAGATCTGGATACCCATGTTGGCTCCCACATGTTCCACGATGATCTCATCGGATGAACCATTATGTCGAGGATTCAAGTAATCCCGTATACAATTCCCTTTGTCAGTCAGTACGTTACTTGCCCGAGATTCGATCGTCGGTATCCCAATACCTCGTTCAATCTCGTTACCGGCAAGTCACTTTACTTGTTACATAATGCATGATCCCGTGACTAACCACTTAGTCACATTGAGCTCATTATGATAATGCATTACCGAGTGGGCCCAGAGATACCTCTCCGTCATACGGAGTGACAAATTCATGTCTTGATTTGTGCCAACCCAACAGACACTTTCGGAGATACCTGTAGTGCACCTTTATAGTCATCCAGTTACGTTGTGACGTTTGGCACACCCAAAGAACTCCTACGGTATCCGGGAGTTACACAATCTCATGGTCTAAGGAACTGATACTTGACATTAGAAAAGCTTTAGCAAACGAACTACACGATCTTGTGCTATGCTTAGGATTGGGTCTTGTCCATCACATCATTCTCCTAATGATGTGATCTCGTTCTCAATGACATCCACTGTCCATAGTCAGGAAACCATGACCATCTGTTGATCAACGAGCTAGTCAACTAGAGGCTCACTAGGGACATGTTGTGGTCTATCTATTCACACATGTATCACTGTTTTCGGTTAATACAATTATAGCATGTACAACAGATAATTATCATGAACAAGGAAATATAATAATAATCATTTTATTATTGCCTCTAGGGTATATTTCCAACAAAACTCTGGGCACCAAAATGTGAGTCTGACTTCACCTCATACTTGTTTTAAAAAAAGACTTTACCTCACACTTTTTCTTTCTTTTTATTTTTTTCCTCAAAAGAAAGGAAAACTTTTAGATTCAACCGACTGATTTCTAGGAAGAAATCAGCTGGCTCGTTTGGCTGCCACGTATCCTGGCGTGTCTCTTCCATCTCCCTTATGCTCTGATCCATACGTGTGCCTTCTAACGTGTCTTTGCCGTCTCGTCTCATCTATCCTTCCTCTCCCAGCGCGTGGCATCCATCTCGTCTCATCTCTCCTTGCTTTGCGCACTCCCTCATTCTGCTGCAGCAAGTTGTTGTCTCTACTGCACCCTTTGGACCACCGCCGCTACGACCCATGGCCACCCCTGGTAGGCACACATGACCACCACGCAAAGAGCCGGCGTGCTACAATGGCATGACCACCACCAAGCGAGCTAGGGTGCTGCAATGGAGTTTCGCTGGGCCACCGGCCGCTACGACCCATGGCCACCACCGTCGGGCACACATGACCACCACACAAAGAGCCGAGGTGCTGCCATAGAGTTTCGTCGGGCTGCCGGCCGCTACGACCCATGGCCACCGCCGTCGGGCACGCATGACCACCACACAATGAGACGAGGTGCTGCCATGGAGCTTCGTCGGCCGGTGGAACCTCGCGGGTGCTGCAACTGAGCATCACCGGCCACCGGATGAAAAGCAATGGCATGGTCCAGGAATCGTGTGGCCAAAATCAACGCTAATCAACGGCTGGCTAGGCGGCTGGTCTTTTCCTAAGATCAGTCGGCTGATTCCTAGAAAAGAAACTACTATTCCGAACAATACTTCAAAAAGAAAAAACTTTTCCCAGCACATAAAAAAGGAAAAGAAACTCAATTCCTGTATCCATAAAAAAACTTTGAAAACGACATAAGACATTTTAAAATATATAAAAAAATAGAAAACCTTCAACATTGTGTCATTATATGTGACCTTCCAGGAAAAATAACAATCTTGAAATACTACAAATATCTAAAAAAAAGTGCTCTCAGAAATGAACACTCTTCGAACTCATTAACATTTTTGGAATCAGTGAACTTTTTTTAAAGCGATATGTTTTTCTGGAATTTTGGATTTTTTTTGAAATTTGTGAACAATTTTGAATTTGGTGAACATATTTTAGAAATTCATGACTTTTTTTGAATTCATGGACATTTTGTTCGAATTCATGAACATTTTTTGAATATGCGAACTATTGTCAAAATCATGAAAAAAATCCCAAATTGTTTTCTCAGATCGTGAAGATTTATTTAATAAGCAATTTGTTGTAAAAATCATGAACATTTTTTATGATTACTCAAACCAAACCATGTACATCTTTGAATTCTTGTACACGTTTTCGGACTTGGAATTTATTTATATTAAGAACTTTTTGAAATAAAAAAGGGATTGTCCGATCCGGCATGGGCCAGCCGAAAAAGCCGCGCTGGGAATGAGGTCCCTTACCCTCGTCCCCCCAGGCCAAGCCCACTCGGGTCTCACGTTAAATAGGATTGACACGTAGAAGGAACAGTAACTTGGTATTTGTGTGGTGGTTCCACAAGCTAGTGGAGACCGGCAGGTCTTGTGTTTGAAGTACAACATTGTTTGTTTTTTGCTACTTTAATGGCCATTTGGTGCGTGGCCCCATTGTCAGCAAGGCAAGTCCTACTTGTCTGGACGATATGGCTTACATGTCAGGGTCCACCGCGCCAGTTTTGCTGTTTTAATAGCCATTCGGTGCGTGGCCCCGTTGTCAGCAAGGCAAGTCTCACTAGTTTGGACGGTATGACCTACATGTCAGAGTCCACCGCGCCAGAGTAGGCCCAGCATAATCATGTCGCTTTTTCTTAAACAAAAATCATAAAGTTTCAACTATGTAAATTATTAACCAAACCAATTTAGTTTTGAGATTTACTTATTGGCATATCACAGATTTGTCAAAAACGACCTATTCTTTAATTTTCTATAAGAATACAAGTAAAATTTGACAAACACATGCACAACCCAGTGGTTTGAACCATGTTCTACAAAATGGTGGACGGGCGTTCGAATTCCTGCCCAAGCGAGAGCCTGCAATTTTTTTTTGGGTTTACTGCACGCTCGCCTTCCCCTCTTGTCATCGCCCCTGGAGGTCGCCGTGGATATCACCCACGCCTGTCAGCCCCAACGAGTCCCCGGGCCCGCATGTCAGTGGTTGCGGCTAAAGAAGTCCTCGGTCAGATTCAGCTCCAGATCTAGATTTGGCAATTCTCACACCAGGGACCCTCTATTTCTGCAAAATGATGGGTCTCCTTCCAGAACTTTCCAATTACGAGTACGAGAATTTAAAGACATGAAAATTCTCAATTCTCTACGGCGTCTAGTAGATATAAACAAGAAAATCAGAAGAATCTTTCTCTCTATTCACTATCATTCCGCGTCTTCGACTTCTATTAGTTTCTTTTCTTCTTTAATGCAATAGCTATAGTTTGATATAAGAATCCATTTCTCATAGTAATGGAAACCATTCTCTTATAGGAAATGGTTCGAAAATCGCTATTCCACCTTTTAGGTATCGTGAAAAGTGATACATGTGAAGATCGTGCATTTCAGTCAAATTCAGATCCGTTTTTCGAGTCCATGATATAATATAACCAAATTGGATAGATCTTCCACCTGTTTAGCTAAGAAAGAATAGATACAGAGGTGGATAATGGATCGATATGAAGATCATGAGCTGCCCCATAATGAAATCGCCAGTAGTCGCGAATATCTCCTTCTTCCCTAATCCAAGATTGGAGAAAGAAGATCTAAGAGGGACCTATGGAGAATGTAGTCAGAAATCCATAATAGAGTCCAACCACAACGACCGAATTAATTATCCTCATCGAGAAACTTAGACTGCTAAATAGAAAAGATTTGAAAATCATGGCATGGGTCTCCTTTTTTTCTTTCTTCAGAGTTTTCTATATGCACAATTTCTCGATGTTTCGATGAGAATTTTTTGACTTTCCATATATAGAAAGAGATAGACTATAAATGACATCTCTTATGTCAATAAGACCAAAGGGATGGATATTAAGTGATAAGAACTGCTAGGAAGTGAAATAGAATGAAATAGAGCCACTTTGGGCTTCCCTATGAAATGAGGCATGGAACGGAGCCACTACGAAGAAATTATGGGAGTTACGAAAGAAGCTTCAGACTCATATTGTTCATGGGTTGAGAGCGGGAGTTGAACCCTAGGAGGTCGAATCCCCCCTTGTTCCTCAGTAGCTCAGTGGTAGAATGGTCGGCTGTTAACTGACTGGTCGTAGGTTCGAATCCTACTTGGGGAGATTTTATTCATTCTTTAATGTAAGAATTTTAATGTAAGAATAAAGAATTGAATTAAAGGGCTTGCTTTGACCCTCAGGAGTAGGTAACCCGTTCGCTATCCTTGTTTCTATTTCTATTGCATTCTATCTCATCGTATCACATTCTGTTCTACGATTCCACTTCGACAAAAGGAAAGAGCATACCTAAGTTCAATAGCTTTACGTCCGCTATCCCAATCATGATTTTCCTACCCTCAGGGGGAAAGTAAAGGCCCTTCCCCCTTTGGAAGGCTGTGGGCGAGGAGGGATTCGAACCCCGACACCGTGGTTCGTAGCCACGTGCTCTAATCCTCTGAGCTACAGGCCCAGCTGTCTCCACTGGATCTCTTCCCGGGGGCACCCCTTCATTTCAGGTTAAGAAGATGGGAAAGCGCCTTTCTCTCTATAAGAACAGTGTGTTCCGAGGTGTGAAGTGGGAGAGAGGGGATGTGATGATTGAGGTTTTGAATAAGACGACCTTTGCATTTTAGATTTGGATCTTTTTCTTATTTCAAAATAGTGAAAAAGTCAAATAAGAGGTGTTAAGCTTTTTATCATTCTGGCATCGAGCTATTTTTCCGCAGGACCTCCCCTACAGTATCGTCACCGCAGTAGAGTTTAACCACCAAATTCGGGATGGATTGGTGTGGTTCCTCTATGCCTAGGACACCAGAATATCGAACCATGAACGAGGAAAGGCATGAGATAAATATTGGCTAGTAATTGCGAAGCCCCAATTCTTGACTGAAAGGGACACCAAAGGCCTCTGCCCTCCCTCTCTATCTATCCAAGAGATGGAAGGGCAGAGCTTTTTTTTTGGTTTTTTCATCTTTTCATCAAAGAGTTGAACAATGAAGATAGATGGCAAGTGCTTGATCGATTTGATCAGGCCGTGTAGGAACAAGATTCAAATCGTTCTTTCGGTAGGATGCCTCAGCTGCATACATCACTACACTTCCACACTAGTAGAAAAGGGGGCAATGGTCCAGGCCAGGTCAGCCCATTAGTCCCGGTTCAACCCAGAACCGGGACCAATGGGGGCATTGGACCCGGTTCAAGCCCCGGGGGCCGGCCGGGCCACGTGGGCCATTGGTCCCGGTTCGTCTGGACCTTTTGGTCCCAGTTGGTTGGACGAACCGGGACCAATGCGCCTCGCTCCTGGCCCACCACCATTGGTCCCGATTGGTGGGACGAACCGGGACCAAAGTCTGCCCTTTAGTCCCGGTTCAAGCCACCAACCGGGACTAAAGGGTTGGCCCTCGGTGCGGTAAGAGTTTAGTCCCACCTCGCCAACCGAAGGGGAATCAGACCGGTTTATAAGCCCCTCCCTCTCTCCCTTTGTTGAGCTCCTCTCAAAATGAAAATAGATGCCCTTATACAGGAAATTAAATTTAAATTCATATGAATTTCTCTGAAATTAGTAAAAATTCATTAAGAATTTAGGTTGAATTTTCTCTATAAGCGCATCTATGCTCATTTCTGAGCAGTTTTTTATATAGTTTTTTTTCTTTTTTGCTATATTTATTTTTTTCTATTTATTTCTGAGTTGTAATAAGTCATTAAAAATAAGCATCTATGCTCATTTTTTAAGTAAAGTTAATCACAACTATTTTTGCTTCTATTTATTTCTGAGTAGTTTTTTATATAGTTTTTTTTCTTTTCTGCTATATTTATTTTTTTCTATTTGTTTCTGAATTGTAATAAGTCATTAAAAATAAGCATTTATGCTCATTTTTAAGTAAAGTTAATCACAACTATTTC
>NC_041391.1:62845050-62845893 GCF_002162155.2 Triticum dicoccoides
TAAGCATCTATGCTCATTTTTGAAGTAAAGTTAATCACAACTATTTTTGCTTCAATTTATTTCTAAGTAGTTTTTTATATAGTTTTTTTTCTTTTCTGCTATATTTTTTTTTTCTATTTATTTCTGAATTGTAATAAGTCATTAAAAATAAGCATCTATGCTCATTTTTAAGTAAAGTTAATCACAACAATCAAAAATAAGTCATTAGAAATAAAAAAGAGGCGCAATGCTCGTTAATTTGCTTCAAGCCTTTCGGAATAGTGTCAACTGCACTGCACATAGCTCTGTGCAGTCTACCCCTATTCCTCAAGGCTTGAAGCTAACCAACGTGCAGGTGAGCATTGAGCCTCTTCTTCATCGTCTCTGCACTTAGGGCTTATAAACAGCTGCGAGTGCCTCTCGCTGGGCGAGGTGGGACTAAAAAAACAGCTGCAGAAAGAATCCACTAAAAAACAGTTGCAGAAAATAAAAAATTAGACGGGTACATTGGTACCGGTTGGTGGAGCCAACCGGTACGAATACACCTCTTTGGTACCGATTGGTGCCACCAACCGGGACCAAAGGTCCTCATTTCCCGCCCTTTGCGGTGCCGAAAAGAGGCCTTTGGTCCCGGTTGGTGGCTCCAACCGGGACAAAAGGCGTGCATTGGTACCGGTTTGCCGTACGAACCAGGACCAAAGCCTTTGCTATATAAGTAGCACTGCCGCCCCGCCCCGAGTTCGATCCCTCCCGACACCGCGCGCCGTCCCCTGCCGCCACCTCGCCGTCGCTGCCCCGCCCCGACGCCGTCACCACCCCGCCCCGCGATGGCCCCGCCCCGACGCCGTCGCCGCTCCGCCCCGA
>NC_041391.1:62846051-62848551 GCF_002162155.2 Triticum dicoccoides
CATCGCCGCCCCACCCGGCTGCCATCGCCGCCCGCCCTGCCGCCGCGCCCCGCTGCCGTCCCCGACGTCGCCGCCTGCCCTGCCGCCGCGCCCCGCTGCCATCCTCGCCGTCGCCGTAGCCGTCTCCGTCGCCGTAGCCATCGCCGTGAGCAACTTTATTTTATTTTTGTTAGATTTTTTTGTTAGTTCATAGATTTGTTAGATTAGATTTGTTGTAATCTAGATATGTAGTTCATATTGTGTAATTTAGATTGTGTAATTAATTTGTTCATATTATGTTAGATTTTTTTAGATTTTTTTGTTAGTTCATAGATTTATTTGTTAGATTAGATGTGGTGTAATTTAGATATGTAGTTCATATTGTGTAATTTAGATTGTGTAATTAATTTGTTCATATTATGTTAGATTTTGTTCCTGTTAGTCGATTTTTTTGTTAAATTTTGTTAGATTTTTTTGATTTTTGTTAGATTTTGTTAGATTTATTTTAGATTTTTTGTAGTTCATAGATTTTTTTGTTGGATGTGTAGTAATTTAGATGTGTAGTTCATAGATTTTCTGTTCATAGAATCTTTATGATTTTTTTCTGTTGTAATTTTGTTTATAGAATTTTAATGATTTTTTGTTCATAGTACGTATTTAGAAAAATCAAAAAAATAAGAAGAGAAAGTGTTTAATATAATTAGTTAGAAAAATACTAGTTTATTTTTAGTAATTCTACTTTATTTTATTTATAGTAAGTGCTTCATATATAGTTGAACTAGCTAGTTGATTTAATAAAATACTTTATTTTACTATATATAGAAGTAGTTTGTTTTTAGTAAGTACTCTTTATTTATTTATAGTAAGTGTTTAGTAGTTGAACTAGCTAGTTGATTTAATTAATAAAACTACTTTATTTAACTATATATAGAAGTAGTTCCCGCATCGATGTCGGCGATGCCTATCCCGCATCCTCGTCGTCGTCGACTCGGTGGTGGAGGCTTGCTAGATCAGGGCCACGTTCGGGACTGGGCTCCGCCGTGCTGGTATTGGGAGGTGCTACCTTTCGGGGGACGTAGGTTGGTGAGGAGGCAGCCCATTGTTGACCCGATCCTTGTTTGGTGGCGGTCGCGTGGTCCAGTGACGGTGCCGAGGCTTGCGGACACCGCGGAGGTGGTACGTCCCCGTGTCAGCGAGGAGGACGAGCACGTCCGTCGCTACATGGTTGCATTGGAGGGCAGGTTCGACAATACCTGGCAGGTTCTCCAGGGATCTCACTGGAGCTATGATCCTGTGATGGTTCCTTATCTTTGGGTGTCCACCGCCCACGTCGATACCCGTCGGGCGCTACGGTTCTAGTTGTATTACTGATGCTATATTAGTGATAATATTCGACGATGTACGGACACCAAGAGATGATGTACTTTTGCTTATAATTATTGAATGCATGCTAATTTGAATACTACTTTATTTTATGATTTGGTTTTGCTTATTTTATGATTTGATTTTGCTTACTGAATGCTCATATTGGATAAGTTCTCCTTCATTCCCGTGTGCTAGACAATTTGATGTAATAATGCACTCGGGAATGAAAGGAGGAGCTACATACATCACCGATAGTCAACCCGTGATTAATAATCTAGTTTAATATTTGAATTATGAACATAGGCCAGAAATGTCATACTCGGACGACGAAAAGCGCCCGGGGGAGTGCGACTGGTGGCACGACGACCGAGGTATCTGCGACAGGTTCATTGAGCTGGACGAAGATCGTTGCTTCAGCATTAAGCTCGAGGAGACCTTCGATGTTCAGACGGTACGCAACTAACGATAATAGTTTTTTTTGTAATTACTCATGACTTCAACTATTTTAATCATGACAATATTTTTCATCTTTTCCAATTCGACTAGCTTATCCCATGCTTTGCAAGACGCTATGTCTTGGAGAGGATGGGTTTTGAAGACCATGAAAGTTTCAAAACCAAAAAAATTATCCTAAGTACCCATCATGGTGTGGATTTTCAAGTAAAGATGTACAATGCTCAGAGTGTAACCCATTTTGGTTGCAAAAAGTGGGGAAGCACTTTGCAAGATGTATGGTTTTGATGAGGGTATGCTTGTTACCATGGATCTTGCTGATCCTACAATCAAGCAAGAGAGACCTATGATTTTTGTCCTTGTGGATACACCTCCAATTCTTCCCCCATGTGAGCTTAACATAGTTATTAAGTAATTTATATTGTTTATTTCAAAATATTTGACAACTTATTCTCCATTGACAGCTTATTTTCATTCTTCAAAGAATGTGCGGAAGATGGTAGACAGAACCTACTACACCGAAGGCTCCGAACTAACTTATCAGGAGAAAAATCATCTGGTCGCATTTTGTACTGATCTTGAGAATTACAATGTCTACAATCGAACTCCTCAACATTATGGTCAATACGTGCCACTAGTGCACGTGTTGAACTACGGTAACTACCATGGAGATACCCTGGTAAGATTTTTTACTATTACGACA
>NC_041391.1:62853551-62916988 GCF_002162155.2 Triticum dicoccoides
AACACATATCAAGTTCACATGATTACTTGCAACATGATTTCTCCCGTGACCTCAAGAACGAAAGTAAATACTCACAAATGATAAACATGCTCAAGATCAGAGGAGTATTAAATAGCATAATGGATCTAAACATACAATCTTCCACCAAATAAGCCATATAGTAATCAACTACAAGATGTAATCAACACTACTAGTCACCCACGGGCACCAATCTATAGTTTTGATACAAAGATTGAAGGCAAGAGATGAACTAGGATTTGAGAGGAGTTGGTGCTATTAAGATGTTGATGAAGATACCCCTCCCCAAGATGGGAGAGTTGTTGGTGATGATGATGACGATGATTTCCCCCTCCGGGAGGGAAGTTCCCCCGGCGGAATCGCTCCGCCGGAGGGCAAAAGTCCTCCTTCCCAAGTTCCGCCTCGAGGCGGTGACACTTTGTCCTGAATTTCCTCTCCTAATTTTTTCTAGGTCAAAATGACTTATATACCAGAAGATGGGCATCGGAGGTGGGCCAAGGAGGGCAGCACCCACCAGGGCGCACTTGGGCCTCCTGGCGCGCCCAGGTGGGTTGTGCCCACCTGGTCGCCCTCCTATAGTACTTATTTGCTCCAATATTCATTAAATATTCCATAAAATATCCTCGGGGAGTTTCAGCTCATTTGGAGTTGTGCAGAATAGATAGCTTGACGTAGCTTTTTCAGGTCCAGATTTCCAGCTGCCAGAATTCTCCCCCTTGGTCCATACCTTGCATTGAGAGAAAAGGCATTAGAATTACTCCAAAAAGCATTATTATACAATAAAACAACATAAATAACAGTAGGAAAACATGATGCAAAATGGACGTATCAACTCCCCCAAGCTTAGACCTCGCTTGTCCTCAAGCGAAAACCAAAATCGAAAAACATGTCCACATGCTTAGAGAGAGAGAGAGAGGTGTCGATAAAAACAAAAATACGGACATAGCAGCATCATGTGACTTATTGTAACAGCAACAAACTTCAATATATAACTTTTATTATAGAACTTTTATCATAGACTTCTCATGAACAAGTGACAATTTATAACAACAATGAAGTATAAAGCATAAACTCTATTGGAAACCAACAAACTATGTTCTCAGTCAACTTTGCAACTACAATTCATCATATTTTCAGGAAGGGTCACGTATCAGAGCCTTTAGGCAAGTCAACATACTCAACCATCATTTAGTCTTCTATGTTTGCTAACACTCACCACGTACACATCAACAAAACATTTCAACCAGACCCAAAGAAAGATAGGGGCTTATAGTTTCGCCTCCCAACACACTAACCTCAAGGGTGATGTCAACAATAATAACTTATGCCACCCATATTCAACTGGACATATGTGCCTAGATCTTTCCTCACCACATGATGCTTGCCAAAGGATAAAAATAAAAGGAATAGAGAGAAAAACTTTGACTCTTGCGTAAAAGTAAATGCATGAAAGTAAAAGATATGCCCTTCGCAGAGGGAAGCAGAGGTTGCCATGCATTTTTTGTTTGTATGCTCAACCCCTTAGTGCAAGAGAACGTCACATTATATTGCCCCTTGTGATGGCAACCTTTATTATGCAGTATGTCGCGTTTATTCTTCACCATCACAAGTTCGTACAACACTTAATTTTCCCTTACACTAAACGATGTCACACTTTTATAAGCAATTTTTATTGCCCTTTTGCACCGATGAAAACTTACTTGAAATATCTTACTCAATCCATAGGTAGGTATGGTGGACTCTCAAACAAGATAGGGTTTAAGGGTTTTGGATGCACAAGTAGTATCTATACTTAGTGCGGAATTTTTGGCTAGCAAAGATAGGGTTAAGCACCACATGTTGAAGGATCTATGACAATATGACTTCTATGTGAATATGAACAAACATAAAACATTAAGTTGTCTTCCTTGTCCAACATCAACAATTTTGGCATATAATATTTTTATGGGTGCTCACAATCACAAAAGATTTCCATGATAATATATTTATATGTGAATCTTCTCTTCCCTTATTAATTATTTCATGTGTTGCATCATTGACCAATGCTATGTTTGTCAATCTACAATAAATTTTCTACTTATACTTTTCCTTATGTAATGTCATCACTTACCATAAGATTAGCCATGATGCTTTTCTTTTATTTCCTTTCTTTTTATTGCAGCAAGAGAGTAAAGAAGGCAAAACTCAAACTAACTTTATTATATCTCGCACACGATTACAAGGATTGATCACTAAGCAAACTCACACAAAGAAAGGATCGAACTAAGCCTTTATTGATCTAATAGCAAAAAATAACCATTGATCGAACTAAGAAAGTAAATGCAAACGATAGTGGAGATTGATACGATGCCGGGGCACCTCCCCCAAGCTTGGCGGAAGCGAAGGGGAGTGCCCATACCCAATACTCAGTTTTCTTTTGGTGGTGATGAATAAGATAGTGGTGATGAAGTAGAAGCAATCTTGTCCAATACATGTCTGAGCATATCTCTTAAGTTGTGAATCTCTCGAACAACTTGGTGGAGCAGCTCAGTGTTCTTCTCTACTTCAGCCATGATATGCTTATTTCTTGGACCCCAAGAATTTGTCCCTGCATCACTTTCTCTTGGACGAGAAATGTCCCAATTGGATGGTATATGCACACGAGGAGTGCTTTCGAACCCATAATTATGAATCAAATTGTGAAAATTATTTTGTTGTAACCCGTATAAAGGCCTCCTTGTAGGGAGTTCTTCATGATCTCTTGGGCCCTCTTGATTGTTTAGTGGCCTCATGGCTTGATGGGGGTTAGGATGAGTGGAGATGCCAGCCAGGATCCCTCTCTCAGAAGTCGGAGGGTGAATTCCGAACGAGTCGTCCTCATCTTCCTCCATAATGATCTCTTCAGATCCCTCTTCCCTGGATTCTATGTGAAGCAACCAAGCATCACCTTCTTCAGTGTTGGAGGAGGGAGAAGACATGATGCCTGGCTCAACAAATCTGACAGAAAACAGCAAGAAAAGAAAACATGAGATTTATCAGCGATACGGGGGTTAACAGTTTCGGGAGGCATATATATATATATATATATATATATATATATATATATATATATATATATATATATATATATATATATATATATATATATATGTATGTATGTATGTATCTTGGGTAACAAGCAAAACGGAGGAAAAACAGAGACCGGAAAGCACCTGAGGTGGGCACAACCCACCTGGGTGCGCCAGGCAAGCCTGGCGTGCCTCGCGCGCCCTGGTGTATCATGCCCACCAGGGTCACTTTCGTGGAAGTTTTTTATTTTTCTAATTTTCTAAAAATTCTAAAACTAACAAAAAATATTTTTGCGGATTTTTCGGAGTTCGTTTACTTACCGTATCACATACCTCCTTATTTTCATGATTCTGGAGTGTTCCGGAAGGACTCATTTATGTGTTCTTCCAGTGTCAAAGTTTGGATAACATTACTTTCAACATTAAAGGGCGTACCTGAGATATAGTGTTTTATTTGTTGCCCATTGACAACCTTCGGGTTAGTCCCTTCAGCACTATTTATTTTGATAGCTCCGGATCAATAGACCTCCTCGATGACATAAGGTCCTTCCCATTTGGAGAGGAGTTTTCCTGCAAAAAATCTGAAACGAGAGTTGTACAAAAGAACATATTCTTCGACTTTGAACTCGCGCTTTTGGAATCTTTTATCATGCCATCTTTTAACTTTTTCTTTGAATAACTTAGCATTTTCATAAGCCTGGGTTCACCATTCATCTAATGAGCTGATATCAAATAACCTCTTTTCTCCGGCAAGTTTGGAATCATAATTGAGTTATTTTATTGCCCAAAATGCTTTGTGTTCTAACCCAATAGGCAAATAACAAGTTTTTCCATAAACCATTTTATATGGAGACATACCCATAGGAATTTTGTAAGTTGTTCTATAAGCCCAAAGTGCATCATCTAATTTCTTAGACCAATTCTTTCGGGACCTATTAACAGTCTTTTGTAAAATTAGTTTTATTTCTCTATTGCTAAGTTCAACTTGACCACTAGACAAGATGATAAGCTGACACAATTCTATGGTTAACATCATACTTAGCAAGCATCTTACAGAAAGCACCATGAATAAAGTGTGAACCACCATCAGCCATTAAATATCTAGGGACTCTAAACCTTGGAAAAATAACTTCCTTAAGCATTTTAATAGAGGTGTTATGATCAGTACTACTGGTTGGAATAGCTTCTACCCACATAGTAACATAATCAACAACAACCAAAATATGTGTATACCCATTAAAGGAAGGAAAAGCTCCCACAAAGTCAAATCCCCAAACATCAAATGGTTCAACAGCAAGTGAATAATTCATAGGCATTTCCTGACGCTTACCGATATTACCTATTCTTTGGCATTCATCACAAGATGAGACAAACTTACGGGCAACCTTGAAGAGAGTAGCCCAATTAAAACGAGATTGCAATACCTTATGAGTGGCTGCGTCTCCCGCGTGATGTCCTCGATAAGCTTCGGAGTGACATCTCCGTAGGATTTGTTCCTGTTCATGCTCAGGTACACAACGTCTAATAATACCATCTACTCCTTCTTTATAAAGATCTGGGTCATCCCAAAAGTAATATCTTAGATCATAGAAGAATCTTTTCTTTTGTTGGTATGTGAAGCTAGGTGGTATATATTTAGCAACAATATAATTAGCATAGTCAGCATACCAAGGTGTACTATGGGAAACATTTATTGCAGCTAGTTGTTCATCAGGGAAGCTATTATTAATTGGTTGTGGGTCATCAAGAATATTTTCAAGTTTAGACAATTTATCAGCCACGGGGTTCTCTGCTCCTTTCCTATCAGTAATATGCAAATCAAATTCTTGTAGCAGAAGAACCCACCTAATGAGTCTAGGTTTAGCATCTTTCTTTTCCATAAGATATTTTATAGCAGCATGATCGGTGTGAACAATTACTTTAGAATCAACAATGTAAGATCTAAATTTATCACAAGCAAACACCACTGCTAAGAACTCTTTTTCAGTAGTAGCATAGTTTCGTTAAGCACTGTCTAGAGTTTTACTAGCATAATGAATAATATTTAGTTTCTTATCAACTCTTTGTCCTAGAACAGCACCAACAACATAATCACTAGCATCACACATAATCTCAAAAGGCAAGTTCCAATCAGGTGGTTGAACAACAGGTGCAGTAATTAAGGCTTTCTTTAGTGTTTCAAAGGCTTCCATACGATCATCATCAAACACAAAGGGAATATCCTTTTTAAAAGATTCGTAAGAGGCCTAGAAATTTTAGAAAAGCTATATAAACCAACATGACCAAGGAAACTATGAATACCTTTGATATCTTTAGGACATGGCATTTTCTCAATTGCATCAACCTTGGCGTTGTCCACCTCAATGCCTCTTTCAGAAATTTTATGGCCCAAGACAATACCTTCATTAACCATAAAGTGTCACTTCTCCCAATTCAAGACAAGATTTATTTGTTCACATCTCTACAAAACTTGATCAAGATTGCTTAAACAATCATGAAAGGACTTCCCATAAACAGAAAAGTCATCCATGAAAACCTCAACAATCTTTTCACAAAAATCAGAGAAGATAGCAGTCATACATCTTTGAAAGGTAGCAAGTGCATTACATAAAGCGAAAGGCATATGTCTATAAGCAAATGCTCCAAAAGGACAAGTAAAAGTGGTCTTTTCTTGATCAGATTGTAAAACAGGTACTTGTGAAAAGCCAGAGTATCCATCAAGGAAGCAAAAATGTGTGTGCTTAGATAATCTTTCTAACATTTGATCCATAAAAGGAAGAGGGTAATGATGTTTTCTAGTAGCTTTATTTAATTTTATATAATCAACTACCATTCTATAGCTCGTGACAATTCTTATCATTAGGAACAACAGTAATACCTCCCTTCTTAGGGACACAATGAACAGGACTTACCCATCTACTATCAGTTATAGGATATATTATACCTGCTTCCAGAAGTTTCAATATTTCCGTCCTTACCACTTCTTTCATTTTTGGATTTAACCGACGCTGGTGATCAACAACGGGTTTAGTATCGGGTTCCATATTAATCTCGTGCTGACATAGAGTGGGACTAATGCCCTTAAGATCATCAAGAATATATCCAATATCCGCCATGTGCTTCCTTAGAACTTTCAATAATCTTTCTTCTTCATGTTTTGAAAGGTTAGCACTAATAATAACAGGATATATCTTCTTTTCATCAAGATAAGCATATTTCAAAGTGTCTGGTAATTGTTTTAGTTCAAACATAAGATCACCTTTAGGTGGAGGGGGACCTCCTAGAGTTTCAATAGGCAAATTGTGTTTAAGCAGAGGTTGTTGTTCGAAAAAGATTCTATCTATTTCATTTCTTTCACGCATATGCAAATCATTTTCATGGTCTAGTAAATATTGTTCCAAAGGATCGGTAGGAGGCACAACAATAGAAGCAAGACCAATAATTTCATCCTTACTAGGAAAATCTTTCTTATGAGGTTGTTTACTAAACTTGGAAAAATTGAACTCATGAGATTCATCACCAAAGCTAACACCGACAATTTGTTTTTTACAGTCTATTTTAGCATTAACGGTGTTCAAGAAAGGTCTACCAAATATAATGGGACAAAAGTTATCTTGTGGGGTGCTAAGAACAAGGAAATCAGTAGGGTATTTTATTTTCCCACACAAGACTTCAACATCTCTAAGAATCCCAATTGGTGATATAGTATCTCTATTAGCAAGTTTAATACTAACATCTATGTCTTTTATCTTAGCAGGTGCTATTTCATCTTTAATTTCTTGATATAGTGAGAAAGGAATAGAACTTACACTAGCACCTAGGTCACATAACCCATGATAACAGCAATCTCCTATCTTAACTGAGACAACAGGCATGCCAACAACTGGTCTATGTTTATCTTTTCCTTCAGGTTTAGCAATTCTAGAAGCTTCATCACAAAAGTAAATAACGTGCCCATAAATATTATCAACTAAGAGATCTTTAACCATAGAAACACTAGGTTCAACTTTGATTTGTTCAGATGGTTTGGGTGTTCTAACATAACTTTTGTTAACCATAGTTGAAAACCTTAGCATGTTCCTTCATCCTAACAGGAAAAGGTGGGTTTTCAATATAAGCAGTGGGAACAACTGGATCAACATTGTAAATGATAGTTTCTTATTTAGCTTTCACTGGTTCTTAATTTCTTCTTTAATTGGTGGGTGATATTTAAACCACTTCTCCTTAGGGAGATCAATATGAGTAGAAAAATATTCACAAAAGGAAGCTACTATCTCAGAGTCAAGTCCATATTTAGCGCTAAACTTTCGAAAAACATCGGTATTCATAAAATATTTAACACAATCAAACTTAGGTTCTGTCTGGGAAACTGATCCACGAACACCTACGGGACCGGCGGACCGAGCCCCTTTTTGGTTCGGCAGGGGGCGGAGATCGCACGAAGAGCAGATCGAGGTGAAGCACACGAGTAGTTTACCCAGCTTCGGAGCTCTCCGGAGAGATAATACTCCTACTGCTGCATGTCTGAGTGTATTGAGTTCTTGCTCGGGAGCGCTGAGTGCTACAGTACACTCCAGCTGCTAACGAGACCGAGCGTGAGTGATTTCTGGCTTCCGAACCCCCCCTACATTGCGCATGGGCCTCCTTTTATATGCTAAAGGGGTCACCGACAGGTGGCAACGTAGGCAAGGGTAAAAATGGAAAAGGAATAGCGGTTGGTACAGCTACCTATACAGTGTATCCTACCTAACCCTGACGGCAGGGGACAAAGGCATTAAATGCCCATCTACGTCGCCCAAACAGTGCAGAAAAGGACCGTCAGGGACGCCACCACTTGCCACGATGGCAATCTTGTCAGCGCCGCTTGCCACCGCGCACCGCTGGCTGCACAGCCTCTTGCCACGCGCGCCTGGAAAGGTCCCAGGATGACACGTTGGTGGATGTGCTGGGGCGCAGGTGCAGAGTGGTAGCTTGACGCGGCAAGAGCCTTGCCGCGGTCGTTGTCTTGTCGCGTCTGGAAGCTTGTCGCTCACCGGGCCTCGCCGGGACGCGTGGCGCATCGCGGCAAGTTCCTTGAGATGCCTTGATTGGCCTTCCCGGCAAGCTCCTCTTGCCGGGGCCTTGTCTCCTTGGCGTGAATACTTTGTTCTTTTGCCTTGGTTGGCCTTCCCGGCAAGCTCCTCTTGCCGGGGCCTTGTCTCCTTGGCGTGAATACTTTGTTCTTGAGTGGCTTCACAGGAACCACGGAGGACCTTGGCGGTCACCCGGCAAGCCTTGCCGCGGGTGGCTGCAACTGCCCGTGCACAAGTTCGGGATACTAGGGTACCCCTACTCTAGTACACCGACAGGAGCCCCCGGACCTGGGCCACACACGGTGCCGAGCGCTGTTGGGCCAGGCCCAAAACAGGGGACGGGCACGCGCGGCCTGGGTTACGCCGTATCTTTCTCCGTATCCACCGCGCCCTTCCCGAACGGCATGCGTTAAATGCGGCATCGTGGGAGAGATCATGGGTGGTTTCTTTATTCGGAAAGACGGAACGCCTGCCCCCTCCCCCTTTATAAGCAGGGGAAACAGGGGCAGTTCGCCCATCTCGCCGGTTGTTACTCCAATCTCAGAAATCTCCGCCGCTCCCCCCTTCTTGCCAAAGCCGAAAGAGAGCAGCGCTCCGCCCCCCATCGCCACTAGCATCACCAACACCGTCGATCTCCTCCACCACCTCCGCCATGGCTCCGAAAGCCGACAAGGGGAAGGTCGTGAAGTCGGCCGAGGCGCAGCGGCTCGCGGCGCTGCGGTAGGAGCGGGCAATCTTCCCCCCTCAGCTCGGCGTGAAGGAGCTGAGGGAGTACTACTACCTCTTCTGGTCGACGGAGACGCGAGCGCATCCGCGCACGAAGGTACTCCCGGCTGCCGCTTCGGAACTGGCTATGAATGGGTACCCCTTCTTCGCGCTGTTCTTCTACTGTGGGCCCTGCCCGCCCTTCTCTGAATTTTTCTGCGATATTATGAACACCTACGGGTTCCGCCTCCTTGACTTCACCCCCAATGCTGTCCTGACCATGGCAGTTTTCGCACATCTCTGCGAAAACTTTGTCGGAGTCTATCCCAACGTAGCTCTTTTCTGCCATTTCTTCATGCCCCGAGTTGAGAGAGGAGAGCCCCTATCCGGCGGAATCGCCTGGATCTCGAGGACCGGCAAGAAGGAGGCTTATCTACAGGGAGAGCTCCGCAGCAAGTGGTTGGAATGGAGAGCAGAATGGTGCTGTATTGTCGAGGAGAACCCGCAGCCATTTACCGCACAGCGCCAAGTCCCAATAGCGCGTGGCAACGATTGGAGCAACGTGGCCCCGGAGGACGATAGGCTAAGGATTGCCGTCACCCGGATCCTACGCCTCAGGCTTGCGGGGCTCACCGTAGGCGCTGTTGGCGCAGATTTCCTTCGCCGCCGCATCGCCCCCCTGCAGGAGAGGAGGAGACCCGCCTGGGAGTTGCAGAACGCGACGGATATCATGAGGCTGCACCCGGGCCTCAACTTCAACTTCACCGTCTTGGAATTGGACGCGATGATCCTGGAGCTGTTCAAGCGCGATCCTCAACACCCAGAAGCGTTCATGTTGCCTAGGGGCGTCGTTCCGCTATGCAACAACTCTTCGCTCGACCGCATCCGTGCAATGATGCCGTTGTGCGATTCGCATGGGATTGTCCCAACTTGGCAAGAGCCTGCAGATGACGTCGTGCGGGAGTTCTTCGACGGCTTGGTAGAAGTGGCGGTCCGCCCTGATGAACAAAAGAGGCTCACCCGCGACACCACCGATGCGGAGATGCAGCGCATCGCCACCAGGCTGGAAGAGGCGGCAGCAGCCGCTGCTGCGGGCGAGTTCGGATTCACCATGGAGGAGGCCGAGGCAACAGAGGCGGCAAGCCTTGCCGAGCGAGAGGAGCTTGCCGGCGAGGAAGAGCTTGTCGGGCCTGATGCTGAGTCGAGCGAGCCCGGCGAGGGAGAGCTTGTCGGGCTCGAACCTTCAGGCAGCTCGTCGCAAGCGGAGCCCCCAGCTCCACCAAGAAGGCGTCTCCGCAGGGCCGGGGATGTAGCTGAGCGGCAGACGAGTCAACAGCCGCCGTGCCGCGCGACACGCTCTACTACGGCAAGCAGTGCTGCCGCGGGAGCGCCTCCCGCCGCTGCGGCAACTGGAGTGGGGTCTTCCTGGTCCACCGCTACTGCTCCCGCCAAGCGGACAAGGGAACCTACTCCTCCACCTCGTCGCACCGGAGGCGAGCCGGACTTCGATCTCTCCGCGCTCAGCTCCGACGAGGAAGAAGAAGAGTAAGACTCTTTGCTGTACTTGTAGTTCTTCAATTTTGTTGCTTTGTCTTGTATCTGACTTGCTTCATTCTGAACCCATTCCCTTTCAGGACGATGGCCCAAAGAGCGGTGAAGAGAGCCAAGGCCTCGGTGATTGTCATCGAGGACGAGCCCACCGAGACGGCAGGGGGTGTGTCCGAGACTACCTTGCCGGACCCGGCAACCATTCCCCAGCGCAGCCCCCAGCGCAGCCCCCAGCATAAGTATATGGTTTACTTCCTACTGTTAGGCGCGCATGGGTGCTCCTTTCTTTGTTGATATCTGACTGTTGATTTGTGTAGGATCAGAGCAGCTTCACCAGGAGTGCCCGGAAGTCGCTCCCGAGATGCCTTCTGCTTCAACTACACCGCCAAGGGAGGATTCCCCGGCAAGGGAGCATTCTCCGGCAAGGGAGAATTCTCCGGCAAGGGGGAGTTCTCCGGCAAGGGACAACACCAGCGATCCTCCGGTGATTGAGACCGCGACCGCTGACCCAAGTACAGGTAATCCTCTTGCTTGAAAACTTCCCTTGGGTTCTTCCTCTTCTGATTTTCTTTTTGGATATTTGCTTGATTCCTCCCCTTTTTCCATTCGTCAGATCCATCTACCCCGGAGCCGATGGAAACCGAGGTCACCGGCGAGGAGAACGCGCGCAACAATGCCGATGACGCCGTTGCCACCGAAGGAGAAACCGGTGCTGATGATCCCGCCGGTGAGGAGGCCGCCAAGGCTGCTGCCGCAGAATCCGGCGAGGGATCCGGCGATCGCACTGACGGCCCCGAGGCTGCAGGAGTGCCAGGCGCTACGCCGACCGCCGATCCCTCCGCCGCTGCTGCAGCGCCAGGCTCTGAAGAGCCCCAGCCCGGCACCTATCTGAAGGCCAGCGACGGCATCTTCATCAAGCTCCCCTGGGCGTCAAGCTCCAGGGCACCTGTCGAAGGAGAGATGCTGGATGGAGAAGTGCTCGCCTCCACTGGGCTGACGTTGGTCGACGCGCCAAGCAGCAGCAGCGACGAGTCTGAGGAGGAGCAGCTGCTGCGGAAGCTGCTGTCACTCTACCGCGCCCGACAAGCCAAGCTGGTATGCCGAGAAGCGCTTGTCGCGAAGGCGGGAGTGGATATCGAGAAGCGCGCGGAAGAGCTCTGGGGTTTCAGGCAGGAAACTCTCCGGGCCCTGGCAGAGGAGCGGGAACAAGTCGACGAGGAGCGGAAAGCCTTCCTCCTCGAGAAGGCTGAAATCGAAGAGCAACAGCGGCTTGTTGCCGAGAAGCTATCTGCGCAGGAAGGCGAGTTGGCGCAGCGCAAGGTCAACCTTGACAGCCACGAGGAGGAGCTTGCCGTGCGCAAGCAAACGTTTGGCAGGGCTCTCAAGGAGGCAAAGGATGCTGCCGCAGCTGCCGAGGCCGCCAAGAAGGAACTGGAGACGAAGGTGGCGCAGCTGGAGGCCGATCTCAAAGCGAGCGGTGAGGAGCTTGCTGCGCTCAAGCGTGAGCGCGAGAAGGACGCCGCCGCTCATGGCGAGCTGCAAGGTCGCCTCGCTGAGAGGAGCAAAGAACTTAGCGCCACCAAGGACTCCAATGCAGATCTCGAGTTGAAGCTGGCCACCTTGACTCAGACGCTGGACGGCGCCAGGGAGCGGGAGGTGGCCTTGTCGGAGAAGATCAAGGCCGACGAGGCGCTGCTGGCGAATGCTGCTGCCGCCCAGAACACTTTTAGGGAGACTGTGGAGCACTGGACTGAGGGTCTTGTGGATGCTGCCGCGGCCATCGACAAGGAGCTGGCGCAGCTGGGGATGGAGGATTTCGGGTACTCCTCCGATGAGCACCTCCAACCCAGCGCCAAGCTCAGCTTGTTCTTCGAAGGCGTGGCGACGGCCCTCCAGCGACTCCGGGAGAAGATCCCAAAGTAGCTGGCTGACGAGTCGCGCAAGATCTGCGCGGGAGCTCTCCAAAAGGTGCTGGTGAAGGTGGCCTTCCGCAACCCAGGCCTCAACCTCACCAACGTCCTCAGGTCCTTGCCACCGGATGCCGATCTGGAAGCGCTCAAGGCCCTTGTCGCACACATTGTGGACAAGGTGAGCGGGATCAAGAGGGTTGAAGGCGATCGCGTAGATTAGGCCGCCCGTTTTCTCTTTTTCTTGTCGCTGCTGGTCATGTCATGGGAACAATCTGTTAGAGCTGCGACAAGCTATCTTGTAATATGACTCTATTTTGATTGCTATGTTATTTCCTTTGTATGTTTTTGCCCTACGCTTTTAGGGAACTTGTCGGCGCAGGCACCTTAGCCGCGAGCGCTGAGTGCGGGACGTCAGCAGCCTGCTGGCGGTGCCGCTGCCGACAAGAAACCTTGTCGCAACTAGTCGCAGCTCACTTAAGTTGTTGAGCGGACTCGAAACAAAGTAAGGGCGCAACTAGCTACGAGTTGGTTCCTCCGCGCACAGGTTTTCCATACAAAGCACGGTCGTTCTAGGAAGATAACTTAAAAATTAAAAACTGGTTGCTCAAATTTTGGCAACTTAGCTTTTCTATCTTTTGCTTTCCGGCAAGGTGAGACTTCCTTGAACGATGCCTGGTCCACATCATTATTTTCTCCTTTCCCCCCGGCAAACTTGTGGGCGAGGGAACCTTCCTTCCTTTGAGAAAGAGAAAGAAGAGAAAATAAAGATATGGGGCCTCACGGCTCGTTATTGCTTACTGGGGGTAGGTGCTGCACAAAGTGTCAGATAATGCATGCAAAGAGAAGCAGAAAGCATGAAATTGACAAGATGTGCGGAGCACATGAGCTTTACTTATGCACGGGGTCTGTGCCCGGCTTTGTACAAAGGATTACATGCAACATCGGCAAGACTTGTACAAAAGGTGGTTGCCAGAACAGGTTCCGGCAACCGCGCCTTACGGGTAAAACTTACGAAGATCCTCAATGTTCCAGGAGTTGCTCACTGGAATGCCATCTTCGATTTCAAGGCGTACAGCGCCAGGCCTAGTGACTCGTTTCACCCGGTAAGGACCTTCCCACTTCGGCGTCAACTTGTTGGAATTCTTGGCGGACTGAACATGCCGAAGAACAAGGTCGCCTTCCTCGAAACTTCTGGCATTAACTTTGCGGCTATGGTAGCGGCGCAAAGCTTGCTGGTATCGAGCAGCTTGTACATCAGCCTGAAGACGGTCCTCCTCAAGGAGCAGCGCGTCATCTTGTCGCAGCTGCTCTTGCTCAAGCTCATCATAAGCGAGCACTCGAGGTGACCCGTATACGAGTTCCGTGGGGAGAACTGCCTCTGCTCCATAAACTAGAGCGAAAGGTGTCTGGCCAGTGGCTCGATTTGGCGTCGTCCTGATCGACCAAAGAACCACCGGCAGCTGCTCACTCCAGTTCCTTCCGCACTTGCGCAGCCTGTCGAAAGTCCTGGTCTTGAGTCCGCGCAGCACTTCAGCATTTGCCCTCTCCGCTTGACTGTTGCTTCTCGGATGAGCAGCAGAAGCAAAGCAGACCTTGGCGCCAAGATCTTGGACGTACTGCATGAAGGTGCGGCTCATGAATTGCTTGCCATTGTAGGTGATGATCCTGTTAGGGATCCCGAAGCGGCAAACAATCGACCTGAAGAACTTGACTGCTGACTGTGCTGTCACCTTCCTCACTGCTTCCACTTCCGGCCACTTTGTGAACTTGTCGATTGCAACGTACAAGTACTCAAAGCCCCCGATAGCTCGGGGAAAAGGGCCGAGGATGTCGAGCCCCCAGACCGAAAATGGCCAGGATAAAGGGATCGTCTGGAGAGCTTGAGCTGGCTGGTGTATCTGCTTGGAATGGAACTGGCATGCTTCACACTTGGTTACTTGTGCAGTTGCATCCTGGAGGGCTGTCGGCCAAAAGAAACCTTGCCGGAATGCTTTGCCGGCAAGTGCTCTTGCGCCAATGTGATGGCCACATATGCCTCCATGTATCTCTGCCAACAGCTTTCGTCCATCTTCCCGGTGAATACACTTCAATTTCACGCCATTGAGTCTTCTTCTGTACAGTGTGTTGTCGACAAACTGGTACATACTCGACTGCCGGGCTACTCTTTCCGCTTCTTCTTGCTCTTCGGGAAGTTCTCCTGTCTGAAGGAAACGGACAATCTGCTGTGCCCATGCTGGAGCCTGCGGCTCGACAACAAGGACTAAAGGCACATCTGCTGCTGTGGGAACATCCGCTTTTACAGCGCCGCAGCTTGATGTTCCCCGGCAAGCTTGCCAGAGAAAAACTTGTCGGGAGCGTTTGCTTCAACGAAGCAAACCCTAAGGCTTGCCGGAGCAGACTGCTCCTCAGCACCTTTGGTGTTGATCTTGGGGACCTTCTTGGCGGCGGCTTCAGGAAGCTCTGCCGGAAAATAGTCACCAGAAATCAACTTCCTCTTCTTGCTCTGTCCAGTTGACGGTGTTACAGACGGTTGAGTCAGCTTGAGCACAAAGATCCCTGGTTCGTAACTTAAGTGTGGCGCACTTTGACAGGCTATCGGCAATGTCGTTCTGAGCTCTTGGAACATGTTCCATCTGTAGGCCGTCAAAGTGCTCTTCTAGCTTTCTCACTTCATCAACGTAAGCTTCCATCAACAGACTCCGATAATTCTTGTTCACTTGGCGAACGACAAGCTGTGAGTCACCCCTGACAATGAGCTTCTTGATCCCAAGGTCTGCTGCGATCCTGAGACCGGCAAGCAAACCTTCATACTCTGCGGTATTGTTTGTTGCTTGCTCCTTGGGAAAGTGCATCTGGACTACGTACTTGAGGTGCTCTCCGGTGGGTGCGACAAGTAGCACGCCCGCACCGGCGCCTTGCAGCGAGAAGGCACCATCAAAGTACATCAGCCACTCTTTGCTTGCTTCCTCTTCAGACTACCCTTGCAAATGTTGAACCAGCATTCTTCAACCCGAAAGGCATCCGTACGAAACAGTATGTGCCACATGGGGTGATGAATGCGGTTTTCTCCTCATCCTCTTCTGCCATGAAGATCTGATGGTATCCTGAGTATGCATCAAGAAATGAAAGCAAATCACATCCGGCCGTGGAATCAACAATCTGGTCGATGCGCGACAAGGGGAATGGGTCTTTGGGACAAGCTTTATTGACATCGGTAAAGTCGATACAAAGCCTCCATTTCCCGTTCGCCTTGCGCACGACTACAGGGTTGGCCAACCACGTAGGATGGAGCACTCCTCTGACAAGGCCTGCTGCTTCCAATTTCTTGATTTCTTCTGCGATGAATTCTTGGCGCTCCATTGCCTGTTTCCTAACTTTCTGCTTGATGGGCCGCGCATGAGGACAGACGGCAAGATGGTGCTCGATTACTTTCCTGGGAACACCGGGGATATTAGACGGTTGCCACGCAAACACGTCGACGTTCGCCCGCAGGAAAGCAACGAGCGCGCTTTCCTATTTAGGGTCGAGGGTGGCACTGATGGTGAAGGTACCACCAGTGCCATCCTCCTTGGCGGACACCTTCTTGGTCTCTGGTGGAGCTACCATTGTCTTCTTACACTTGCCGGTGGAGCTCGATGGTGCGTCCTCGACGGTAGCGCAGCACTCCGAAGATGTGCGCTTGCCGGAGTGGGCATCAGAACTCTTGCCGGACTTGGTCTTCTTCTTCGCCCCGGGAGCTTCAACGGCAAGTGACTTGCGATCTGTTGTGGCTACTGCTTCCCAGTAGATCTTGTCGGCGCAGATAAGAGCATCCTTCTTGTCGCCAGGGACAGAGATGACACTTATCGGGCCTGGCATCTTCAGCATGTTGTATGCATAGTGAGAGGCTGCCATGAACTTGGCGAGTGCTGGACGGCCGAGTATCCCATTGTATGGCAATGGAAAGTTAGCAACGTCAAAAGTGACCCTCTCAGTCCTGAAGTTCAATTCGCTGCAAAATGTCACTGGCAACGTGATCTTTCCCTTCGGCTTGCTTCTTCCCGGATTGATTCCTTGGAACGTGCCGGTCTCTTCGAGCTCGCTATCAGGGATCTGGAGTTTCTGGAGTACCGTGGAGGAGATCAGGTTCAAGCCGGCCCCGCCGTCAACTAGCATCTTAGTGACCTTGAGGTTCCGGATAGTTGGTGAAACTAACATCGACAAGAACCCGACCGCAGTTATGCGATCAGGGTGGTCCTCAATATCAAAGATGATAGGCGTGCTGGACCATTTTAGAGGCTTGCGTGACTCGACGGGTGGTTCTGCCGCATTAACTTCCCGCATCCACTGCTTGAGCTGGCGGTGTGAGGTATGCAGAGAAGCACCACCGTCAACGCAGAGGACCTCTGTGGCTTTCTGAAACTCCTGCTCATCGGTCTCGTCATCATCCATATCTTCATCCTCGTCGTCATCTTCATCCTTGTCGCGGCCACGGGGAGGTCTATCTCCTTGCCACTGCTTGGCTTTGCCGCGGCGTCCTCCTCGGCCGGGGCGTTTCTTGCTGGCTCCTCCAGCACCTTCCTGGGCCTTCTCCTTGTCGCGTTGCTCGTATTCAGCCTTTTGCTGCTCGACAAGCTGCTCGACCTTCTTGCAGCTCTGGAGATCATGGCCCTTGGTGCGGTGGATCTTGCAGTACTGCTTGTTGGTGCTGACCTGCTTGTCGGCGACCGCCACAGCCTGGTAGTTGGTGCCGCCGGAGCTACCAGCTTTGGCTTTCTTGGTGCCATCTCCATTGCCGGACTGCTCAACGACTAGCACATCTTTGCCTTTCTTCTTCCTGTTGTTCCGCCGCCGGTTTTTCTTTGCCGGGGCAGCCTCCTCACTATCAGATCCTCTGGCTTCTGTATTCTCTCCGGGGAGTTTCCTCCCTTCCTCAGCACGCGCACACTTGTCGGCCAGGGCATATAGCTCACTGACGTCTTTGATCTTGCACATCGCCATCTCCTCCCGCATCCTGCGGTTCCGCATGTTCTGATGGAACGCGCTGATTACCGCGGCAGGGTGGACATCTGGGATGTTGTGCTGTACACGGCTGAATCTCTGAATGTACTTGCGCAGGGACTCTCCTTCTTTCTGGGCGAGCAGATGAAGGTCGCTCTCCTGGCCAGGAGGCTTGTGGCCGCCTGTAAAGGCGCCGACAAACTGATGGCATAGGTTTGCCCAGGAGGATATGGAGTTGTTCGGCAAGTGCATGAGCTAGGATCTGACGTTGGGCTTGAGCACCAGCGGGAAGTAGTTGGCAAGGATCTTGTCGTCTCGTCCCCCGGCAGCTTGCACCGCGATGGTGTAGATGCTGAGGAACTCTGATGGATGTGACTTGCCGTCATACTTCTCTGGTACGTCTGGCTTGAAATTCTTCGTACTGGGCCACTATACTTGCCGCAGCTCATGAGTGAACGCAGGGCAACCTACCGCGTACGGCAAGTCACCTAGTTCCCCTGGCGCATGCATGTCGACAGAGGGCCCAGCGCGCTGGTCCGATTGACGACGCGCTTCTCTTTGGCGCTCGATGCGAGTTCGAGCGTCTTCTTGCTATCATTCGTGAAGAACTTGGCGCTGATCGTGACGAGCTCGTGGATCTGACGATGCGGTGGAGTCGCTGTCGAGGTGGATCCGGTGAGTCGGCGATCTTGGCCTTCGGGGTGGAGAGTGCTTGGTGGTTGCACCCCCACCGGTTTCGTCGCCATCGGCTCGTGCCTGGCAATCTTGCCGTGGAGTGTCGCCGTTGGCGAAGCCGATGAGACTCTGAATGGTGGCCCTCCATTCATCGATCTTGTCTGCCGTTGGAGGGTAATCTAGGAGCAGTTGAGCTCGTGCCAAATCTTCTGCTGGAGTGGTGGGCGGCAGTGGCGAACGGTGCGAGGAGCGGGATATGCTCGGACTTCTAACTATGTTAGAAGGAGCAGTATCCCGTCCAGGCGACCGCGCCTCGCCCGTGCCAGCATGTTGGCGTGCATGCTGATCTCGAGCACCCCGAGATCCACCAGCTCGATCTTGGTCCAACAAACGTATGGCACTGCGAATACCATGACGCTGTCGGTCCTGTGCCTCCTTAGATGGGCGCGGTGCATGTACGGACGCCGAGGTCTGCGCAGCCTTGCCCTTGGACCTGGCATCACCGTGGGCTCCCTCGTCGATGTCCGTTCTTCCGCCGGCGTCTACCCCACCACCCGTTTGCTCCGGTGGTGGTGGCATCGACGTGGACGGAACAGCTGCCGCCGAAGTCTTCTTCTTCGGTGGCATGTTGATGAAGAAAATGAAGATCTAGCTCATGTGAACGCTAGATCAGGTTCACACAACCTCGACGCCCCCCCTACCTGGCGCGCCAAAGATGTCGGGGAAACTGATCCATGAACACCTATGGGACCGGTGGACCGAGCCCCTTTTTGGTTCGGCAGGGGGCGGAGATCGCACGAAGAGCAGATCGAGGGGAAGCACACGAGCAGTTACCCAACTTCAGAGCTCTCCGGAGAGATAATACTCCTACTGCTGCATGTCTGAGTGTATTGACTTCTTGCTCGGGAGCACTGAGTGCTACAGTACACTCCAGCTGCTAACGAGACCGAGCGTGAGTGATTTCGGGCTTCCGAACCCCCCCCCCCTACGTTGCGCATGGGCCTCCTTTTATATGCTAAAGGGGTCACCGACAGGTGGCAACGTAGGCAAGGGTAAAAATGGAAAAGGAATAGCGGTTGGTATAGCTACCTGTACAGTGTATCCTACCTAACCCTGATGGCAGGGGACAAAGGCATTAAATGCCCATCTACGTCGCCCAAATAGTGCAGAAAAGGACCGTCAGGGACGCCACCGCTTGCCACGATGGCAATCTTGTCAGCGCCGCTTGCCACCGCGCACCGCTGGTTGCACAGCCTCTTGCCACGCGCGCCTAGGAAGGTCCTAGGGCGACACGTTGGTGGATGTGCTGGAGCGCAGGTGCAGAGTGGTAGCTTGTCGCGGCAAGCGCCTTGCCGCGGTCGTTGTCTTGTCGCGTTCGGAAGCTTGTCGCTCACCGGGCCTCGCCAGGACGCGTGGCGCGTCGCGGCAAGTTCCTTGAGATGCCTTGATTGGCCTTCCCAGCAAGCTCCTCTTGCCGGGGCCTTGTCTCCTTGGCGTGAATACTTTGTTCTTTTGCCTTGGTTGGCCTTCCCGGCAAGCTCCTCTTGCTGGGGCCTTGTCTCCTTGGCGTGAATACTTTGTTCTTGAATGGCTTCATAGGAACCACGGAGGACCTTGGCGGTCACCCGACAAGCCTTGCCGCGGGTGGGTGCAACTGCCCCTGCACAAGTTCGGGATACTAGGGTACCCCTACTCTAGTACACCGACAGGTTCAATACCTGACCCTTGAACTTCATCGAGTTCCCAATCTTTAGATTTGCGTTTAATTATTTCTAAAAGATCCCACTGGAATTCAATAGTCTTCTTCATAAAAGAACCAGTACAAGAAGTATCGAGCATGGATTGATCATTACGAGAAAGCCGAGCATAAAAATTCTGAAGAATAATTTCTCTCGAGAGCTCATGATTGGGGCATGAATATAATATTGACTTAAGCCTCACCCAAGCTAGAGCGATACTTTCTCCTTCACGAGGCCAAAAATTATATATATAATTCCGATCACGATGAACTAGATGCATAGGATAAAATTTCTGATGAAATTCCAATTTCAAACGGTTCCAGTTCCAAGATCCAATATCATCGCATAGCATATACCATGTCAATACTTTTCCCTCAAAGATAAAGGGAAAACCTTCTTCTTAGCTTCATCTCCGGGCAAACCTACAAGCTTAAGTAATCCACAAATTTCATCCACATATATCAAGTGCATATCAGGATGTTCAGTTCCATCTTCTGCATAAGGATTAGCTAGCAGTTGTTCTAACATACCCGAAGGAATTTCATATTCAATATTTTTAGTAGGTGCGGTAGGTTGAGGGGTAACTAATTGTGGTTCCGGTCGAGGTGAAGATACCCCAAACAAACCCCTCAAAGGATTTGTTTTCCATAGTAGCAAGTGACAATAAATTTTAGCACGTAGTAATAATGTTTCCTTACCAATTTCCACCTACAAAGAGCGCATCAAACCCCGGCAACGGCGCCAGAAATTGCCTTGATGACCCACAAGTATATGGAGTCAATTGTAGCTCTTTTCAATAAGTAAGAGTGTCAAACCCAACGAGGAGCAGAAGGAAATGACAAGTGGTTTTCAGCAAGGTAATGTGTGCAAGTGCTAAAATTGTAAGTAGCGGTGTAGTTTGGTAGCAAGATATTTTAACGAGCGAGTAACAATAGTAGTAACAAAAGTGCATCAAGGCAGCCCAATCCTTTTAAGGCGAAGGACAGGCCAAAATGGTTTCTTATGATAAGCAAAGTGTTCTTAAGGTTCACGGGAATTTCATCTAGTCACTTTCATCATGTTGGCTTAATTCGTGTTCGGTACTTTGATAATTTGATATGTGGGTGGACCGGTGCTTAGTGTTGTTCTTACTTGAACAAACCTCCTACTTATGATTAACCCTCTCGCAAGCATCCGCAACTACAAGAAAAGTATTAAGAATAAATTCTAATCATAGCATTAAACTTTTGGATCCAATCGGTCCCTTACGGAATAGCGCATAAACTGGGGTTTAAGCTTCTGTCACTCTCGCAACCCACCATCTAATAACTACTCCACAATGCATTCCCTTAGGCCCAAATATAGTGAAGTGTCATGTAGTCAACGTTCACACGACACCACTAAAGAATGGCAACATACATACCATCAAAATATCAAACACATATCAAGTTCACATGATTACTTGTAACATGATTTCTCCCGTGACCTCAAGAACGAAAGTAAATACTCACAAATGATAAATATGCTCAAGATCAGAGGAGTATTAAATAGCACAATGGATCTAAACAAACAATCTTCCACCAAATAAACCATATAGTAATCAACTACAAGATGTAATCAACACTACTAGTCACCCACGGGCACCAATCTATAGTTTTGATACAAAGATTGAACGCAAGAGATGAGCTGTCACATTCCTAGTCCTTGTATGCAGTAGGCTAGCCCTTCATGTGTGCATCATGTTTAACTTTCAAATGAACTTGAAATGGGGATGTTCAAACCCTAGCATAAAAAGGAATCCACCAGGTTCAACTAAAATATTTTTCAGTGAACCCAAATGACCTTCAAAAATGTTCATCATTTTTGGAAAATGCTGGAAACAGCAACCACAGGTGATGCACATTTTTGCATGACCTTTAGGATTGCTAAATTAACACATATTGTATTTTGAATTGGAGCAAATAAATACTATAAATACTTTATTGCTCCAATAATTCTGATTTTTGTTGAGGGGCTTTGGAATAATCCTTTTAGTCCCTGCAAAATTTATCAGAAGCAACAAAATTAGTTTGGTTCAAAAACCAAATTAAAACACATGTCAGAAATAGAAAACAGAAACCAAAACAGAAATAAAGAGAGAGAGAGAGAGAAAAACTCACCTGGCGCTTACCTGAGGCCCACTTACCTGGTGGCCCAGCAGAATCGGCCCAGCCCACCTCCTCCCCCCTGTCGTCTTCCTCCCCCTCGCCCCGAAGCAGCTCGGTGGCGAGCGTGTGTGCCGTCGCGCGTGGACACACGCCGGCCACCTCCAGGCTGCCTGCCTGCGCCTCGACCCCCCTGGACACGCCACACACCCCCTCCAAGCTCTCTCACTCTCCCTCGCTCCTCCCCCACCCCCTCTGCTCTCTCCCTCTCTGCGCGAGCATGCCGCCGCCGCCGCTCACCGCCGTTCCCTTGCACCGTGGCCATGACCCCGAGCTCCGCCCGGACCACAAGCTCCTCTACGCTGACCCACTGAATCCCGGATGCTCCCAAGACGACGTCGCGGCGTTTCTTCCCCGTCCATGGCCGCTGGATGTCGTCGCCGATTCGTCCAATCCTGCCCGTCCTCGAGCCCTCTGAGCATCCCCTTCCACTCTAGGTGAGATCCTCGTCATTTCGCCCCAAGCTCCGTCGTCCCGCTCGTCCCCTAGCTCTAGCGCCACCCTGGCCGAACGCTTGCTTGCTGCCGGCCATGTTGCCACTGCCGCTGCAGCCACTAAAGCTTGCGCCTGAGCATCGCCCCGTGCTCAGCACGCTTTCGGGAGCCGGGCGCGTCCACCCGTTCGTCCTGTTGTGCCCCCTAGCGCCAAACCGAACCTGTCCGAACTCCGGCCGCCGCTGTTGATCCTAGACACCATAGCTTCGGCCACCACCACTGGTCGACGTAGCTCGCTCCCAGGAACACGTAGGAGCAAACCCCGCCTCAAACCGTGGGTTGTAGCGAAATCCCGACGATCTCCGCCGCGCGAAATGGTCGTCGCTGGCGAAACTCCGGCGACTGATGATGTGGACGTCATTAGACGCTAACCCCGCCACCTAAGCAATCCTAATAGCCACTGACAGTGGGCCCTACAGCACGGCCAAACCCAGTCAGCATCGGGTTTGACCGGGTCCAACCCCTATGTCACTGACGTGTGGACCCCACACGTCAGGTTTGACCTGGAACAACCCCGGTTGACCTGCTAACGTCATGCTGCCGTCATGCTTACGCAATAAAGCTTTTCTGGCATTTTTATTAATTAAGGAAATTCCAGAAAATACACTAAACTTCTAAAAATCATATAAATTCAACCGTAACTCCAAATGAAATAATTTATATATGAAAAATGATCAAAAAATCCAATCTATCCATCTCTACCACTTTCAGGCATGTTAGAACAAGTTATAGTTGTTGAATAGGGCAAATCATATGTTTGGCATTTAAATATTCACATATGGAGTTTGAATTTGAATCTTTGATTCAAACCAACTTCATTTAACGTGTTACTAGTTGCATTAGCTCAAAACACAGCATATTGACATGTCATGATCATGCATCATATTGTGCATTGCATTGATTGTTTTCTTCCTTGTTTGCCGGTGTTTGTCCCCTCTCGACAGACGTGGTTCCGACGATGAGTTCGATGACACCGATGAAGAGCTATACTATCTTCAGAAGTGCCAGGCAAGCAAAACCCCCTTGTTCATTCCAATACAATCCCACTCTCTCGCTCCTGCTCCCTTTTACTGCATTAGGACAACAACGATTCAACTGTTACATGCTGCGGTAGTTGAACCCCTTTCCTCTGCATGACCTGTCATTGCCACAGTAAATAGATAAAACCCACTAGCATGAGTAGGAGTTGTTTGAGCCCTGATGTGCCTACTTATTCATGCTTGTTTGTCATGCCTGCTATTGCTTAGAGTTGTGTCAGGTCTGATTCATCGGGGATGAATTGGAATGTGGTGAACATGTCCTACTATTGAGAGCTGTGTGTGAACACGATTTGGTAAAGGTAGCGATGAGAGGCCATGTAGGAGTACATGGTGGGTTGTCTCATTGCAGCCGTCCTCAGGAGCTGAGTTCTGTGTTTGTGATCCATGAACAGCTACTTTCACGCATTGGCATTCTTAAGTGCCCCTCTCAACTTATTAATCAACTTGATCTCTGTCTAGGAGTTGCAACTAGTTTCTGGTGTTTGTAGGTAGTGTTAGTAGTCTACCAAGTGGCACCCTGTACAGGTTGGCTTGGGACAGACTAGGCACAGTGGCCCGGTGTACCAAGTGGCACCCGGATGGTGGACTTGGGAACCCTGCACACATCGTTTGGGGCTGTGAGCGACACCCCGGCCGGATCTCCTTGCGGATGGAACCCGAATAGGCGATAAACTTGGATGAGAGACTTGTGTGGTTAGTCAAGTCGTGGCCGACACCCTCGCTGGGTTCCGCTTGAAGGTTGCCGAGTACATGTCGTGTAAATGGCGATAAGTGGTGAGAGTGTGTGTGAAGAAGTACACCCCTGCAGGGTTAACATTATCTATTCGAATAGCCGTGTCCGCGGTAAAGGACTTCTGGGTTGCCTGTACAATTCATAGACAAGTGAAAGTGGATACTCTAAAATACGCAAGATAAGCGTGAGTGCTATGGATGGAGTTCTCGTAGGGAGACGGGAGCGGATCCATAGTGGTGTATTGATATGGTGAATATGTGGACTCGTGTGCGCCACCTCAAAAGAGTTACTTGCAGTCGTAGTTCAGGATAGCCACCGTGTCAAAGTTGGCTTGCTGCAGTTAAACCCCACCATCCCCTTTGTTGATAATGATGCATATGTAGTTAGTTCTGATGTAAGTCTTGCTGGGTACAATTGTACTCACGTTTGCCTATTTTATGTTTTTGAAGAGAGACTTCAGTCTCACTAGTAGTTCCGCTGAACTTCGACGTTTAGCTTCTTACCTCAGCTATGATCTTGTGCCCTCGACAGGATCTGGTAGATAGTCAGGCTTCTCAGCCTTTTTCATTTGTAGATGTCTGTACTCAGACATGATAAGCTTCCGCATGTGCTTGATCTGTATGCTCCGAATGTTGGGTCATGAGACCCATGCTTGTAATATCTCGCTCCTCGGAGCCTAATGAATAAAATATTTGAGTTGTAGAGTCATGTTGTGATGCCATGTTGTATTTGCACATATCGAGCATATTGTGTGTATGTTATTGAAATGATTGGTATGTGTGGGATCTGACTATCTAGTTGTTTATCCTTGGTAGCCTCTCTTACTGGGAAATGTCTCCTAGTGCTTCCACTGAGCCTTGGTAGCTTGCTACTGCTTCGGAACACTTAGGCTGGTCGGCATGTGTCCTTCTTCGCTCATGTGTCTTTCCCTTCGGGGAAATGTCACGCAGTGTCTACCAGAGTCTTGTTAGCCTACTATAGCCTGGTTTACCGGAGTCCTGCTAGCCCAGCTGCTACAGCCCGGATTCACTCGCTGATGACCGACACGTTCATTGCTGGGTCACGTATGCTTGTCCCTGTAAGTTAGTGCCACTTTGGATTCACGACTAGCCATGTCAGCCCGGGTTCTTTGTCATATGGATGCTAGTGACACTATCATATACGTGAGCTAAAAGGTGCAAACGGTCCCGGGCCTGGTAAGGCGACACCCGTGGGAATACTGTGCGTGAGGCCGCAAAGTGATATGAGGTGTTAAATGCTAGATCGGTGTGGTATACGATCGGGGTCCTCACAGCTTTGGTATCAAAGCCTGATTGCCTGTAGGATTACCAAGCCAAACTGGTCGAAGTTGAGTCTAGAAATTATTTAGTTATACTAGTATAACACCCGTGCATTGCCACGTGCTTTTAAAATATTTTGCTAGAGTTATATATAAATATAATGCATGTTAAATTTCACATGTATAGAAAAGATCAAAAAAATAATTTGATGATTTATACATAAAGAACGATGATCCAACAAATAATCTGTTATGAATTAAGATCTACTTTATGCGCTTAGTTATTCCCGCACAATATCAAAAATGTTGTCGTTTGCACAATATTTGAGCAAGTATAATAAAAAATCTCAACTCATAACCAAATTGTTTTTATTTCAGCTACGGGCCTTTTAATTTTTTCCTTCTGATTACATACACTTTATATTTGGTGGATTTTTGGCCCCTTCAAACACATCACCTTGGCGCCCTCGTCGCTGGATTCTTTTTGAACGTTAACATGATCCCCTTAGTTAAACTTCTTTTGTTTTATTGTGCTACACATCGACTTATGGTGACTTGCGTTGTACAAATTCACTACAACACATGGACACATATTTAAAAGACTTCTCCTAATTATCAAAGGTTCCAATAAGGAACATGGGCGGATAGTCAGCGCATTGCAATGCTGATTTGGACTTGAAGAAGACATGATGTTACTACTTTTCTGTTCTTTAGACAATTCTTCTAAGAACGGCTCCATCCTACATCCTCATGTAATTCTGTAACCTGAACCAAAAGAAGATTAAAATTTAGAAACTAATCCATTGTTGTGATAGAACAGTGTACGGTATGTGTAAAGTATCATGTATGCTAATGAAATTTCCACATGGATTAGGAATCAAGTAAAGTTGTATATAAAAAATGTATGCGTATAGTATCATGTATGATAATGACATTTCCACATGGATTAGGAATCAAGTAAAGGTGTATATAAACAATGTATCTCCGCAAAAAGTTTCATCTCTATCATACTATTAACCTAAACGAACCCAACAATAAAAGCTTCAAAATCATATCGAAACAGTAGGAATTCAACAACATTCATTATTCCATAGTGGTTCTGGAATGGACACCATGCAAAAACCAAAAGGACAAGTAAACCATTATAGTTTGTATGAAAATGATTACCATTAGGAAAGAACAATTTTCTTGAAAATTTTCCTTTAGGTGGTACTGACATGCACTTTACTATTAATATAAAAAACATGCACGTTACTGAGATATGAAAAATTATGATACTGTAATACAACTCCATAGTTGAGTAGAAAAATGACCAAAAAGTAGCGCTCCATGTGCCTACATTGTCGGGGAACGTAACAGAAATTCAAAATTTTCCTACGAGTCACCAAGATCTATCTATGGAGAGACTAGCAACGAGAAAGAGGGGAGTGCATCTACATACCCTTCTAGATCGCTAAGCAGAAGCGTTCAAGAGAACGGGGTTGAGGGAGTCGTACTCGTCGTGATCCAAATCACCGGAGATCCTAGTGCCGAACGGACGGCACCTCCGCGTTCAACACATGTGCAGCCCGGTGACATCTCCCACGCCTTGATCCAGCAAGGAGAGAGGGAGAGGTTGGGGAAGACTCCGTCTAGCAGCAGCACAACGGCATGGTGGTGATGGAGGAGCGTGGCACTCCAGCAGGGCTTCGCCAAGCACCGCAAGAGACGAGGATGGAGAGAGGTAGGGCTGCGCTAGGGAGAGGTCAAAACTCATGTGTTAGCAGCATCAAAGACCTCAACTATATATAGGGGAGAGGGAGGGGGCTGCGCCCCCTCTAGGGTTCCCACCCCAAGGGGTGCGGCAGCCCCTAGATCCCATCTAGGGTGCGGCCAAGGGGGGGGAGGGGGAAACTTGTCCCCCAAGCAAGGTGGAGGCGCCCCCTCCCCAAACCCTAGGCGCCTTGGGCCCTGGTGGGGGGGCGCACCATCCCACCTGGGGCTGGTCCCCTTCCACACTTGGCCCATGCAGCCCTCTGGGGCCGGTGGCCCCACTTGGTGGACCCCTGGGACACTCCCGGTGGTCCCGGTACATTACCGATAGCACCCGAAACTTTTCCGGTGACCAAAACAGGACTTCCCATATATAAATCTTTACCTCCGGACCATTCCGGAACTCCTCGTGACGTCCGGGATTGTATCCGGGACTCCGAACAACATTCGGTAACCACATATATCTATTCCCTATAACCCTAGCGTCATCGAAACCTTAAGTATGTAGACCCTACGGGTTCGGGAACCATGCAGATATGAACGAGACGTTCTTCGGTCAATTACCAACAGCGGGATCTGGATACCCATGTTGGCTCCCACATGTTCCATGATGATCTCATCGAATGAACCACGATGTCAAGGATTCAATCAATCCCGTATACAATTCCCTTTGTCTAGCGGTATAGTACTTGCCCGAGATTCAATCATCGGTATCCCGATATCTTGTTCAATCTCGTTACCGGCAAGTCTCTTTACTTGTTCCGTAACACATCATCCCATGATCAACCCCTTGGTCACATTGTGCACATTATGATGATGTCCTACCGAGTGGGCCCAGAGATACCTCTCCGTCACACGGAGTGATAAAATCCCAGTCTCGATTCGTGCCAACCCAACAGACACTTTCAGAGATACCCGTAGTGCACCTTTATAGCCACCCAGTTACGTTGTGACGTTTGGTACACCCAAAGCATTCCTACGGTATCCGGGAGTTGCACAATCTCATGGTCTAAGGAAATGATACTTGACATTAGAAAAGCTTTAGCATACGAACTACACGATCTTTGTGCTAGGCTTAGGATTGGGTCTTGTCCATCACATCATTCTCCTAATGATGTGATCCCGTTATCCACGACATCCAATGTCCATGGTCAGGAATCCGTAACCATCTATTGATCAACGAGCTAGTCAACTAGAGGCTTACTAGGGACATGGTGTTGTCTATGTACCCACACATGTATCTGAGTTTCCTATCAATACAAGTATAGCATGGATAATAAACGATTATCATGAACAAGGAAATATAATAATAATAACTAATTTATTATTGCCTCTAGGGCATATTTCCAACAGTCTCCCACTTGCACTAGAGTCAATAATCTAGTTCACATCGCCATGTGATTAACACTCACAGGTCACATCGCCATGTGACCAACATCCAAAGAGTTTACTAGTGTCACTAGTTCACATCATCATGTGATTAAGACTCAATGAGTTCTGGGGTTTGATCATGTTTTGCTTGTGAGAGAGGTTTTAGTCAACGGGTCTGCAACATTCAGATCCGTATGTACTTCACAAATCTCTAGGTCATATTGTAAATGCTGCTTCCACGCTCCACTTGGAGCTATTCCAAATCTCTAGGTGTTAAAGCTTGCATCGACGTAACCCTTTACTCCGAACTCTTTATCACCTCCATAATCGAGAAACATATCCTTATTCACTCCAAGGACAATTTTGACCGCTGTCCAATGATCCGTTCCTGGATCACTCTTGTACCCCCTTGCCAAACTCATGGCAAGGCACACTTCCGGTGCGGTACACAGCATAGCATACTATAGAGCCTACGTATGAAGCATAGGGGACGACCTTCGTCCTTTCTCTCTCTTCTGCCATGGTCGAGCTTTAAGTCTTAACTTCATACCTTACAACTCAGGCAAGAACTCCTTCTTTGACTGATCCATCTTGAACACCTTTAAGATCATGTCAAGGTATGTGCTCATTTGAAAGTACCATTTAGCGTTTTTGATCTATCCTCATAGATCTTGATGCTCAATGTTCAAGCAGCTTAATCCAGGTTTTATGTTGAAAAACACTTTTCAAATAACCCTATATGCTTTCCAGAAATTCTACATCATTTCTGATCAACAATACGTCAACAACATATACTCATCAGAAATTCTATTGTGCTCCCACTCACTTCTTTGGAAATACAAGTTTCTCATAAACTTTGTATAAACCCAAAATCTTTGATCATCTCATCAAAGCGTACATTCCAACTCCGAGATGCTTACTCCAGTCCTTAGAAGGATTGCTGGAGCTTTGCATACTTGTTAGCATCTTTCAAGATTTGACAAAACCTTCCGGTTGTATCACATACAACCTTTCCTCAAGAATATCGTCGAGGAAACAATGTTTTGACATCCTATCTGCAAGATTTCATAAATAATGTAGTAACTGCTAATCCAATTCCAACAGACTCTTAGCATCGCTACGAGTGAGAAATCCTCACCGTAGTCAACTCCTTGAACTTGTCGGAAAACATCTTAACGACAAGTGGAGCTTTCTTAATGGTGATACTTACCATCATTGTCTGTCTTTCTTTTAAAATCCATCTGTACCCAATAGCCTTACGACCATCAAGTAGTTTTGCCAAAGTTTACACTTTGTTTTTCATACATGGATCCTCTGTCGGATTTTATGGCCTCGAGCCATTTGTCGGAATCCGCGCCCACCATCGCTTCCCCATAGTTCGTAGGTTCATTGTTGTCCAACAACATGACCTCTAAGACAGAATCACCGTACCACTCAGGAGTAGTACATATCCTTGTCGACCTACGAGGTTCGATAGCAACTTGATCTGAAGCTTCATGATCACTATCATTAGTTTCCTCTTCAATAGTCATAGATTTCACAGAAACATCTTTCTGTGTTGCACTACTCTCCGGTTGAAGTGAGGGTTCGACAACCTCATCAAGTTATATCTTCCTCCCACTCAATTCTTTCGAGAGAAACTTTTCCTCGAGAAAGGACCTGATTCTAGAAACAATCCCTTTTGCTTCTGGAACTGGGACTGGAGGTATACCCAACTGTTTTGGGTGTCCTATGAAGATGCATTTTATCCGCTTTGGGTTCGAGCTTATCAACCTGAAACTTTTTCACATAAGCGTCGCAGCCGCAAACTTTTAAGAAACGACAACTTAGGTTTCTCCAAAGCATAGTTCAAATGGTGTCGTTTCAACGGAATTACGTGGTGCCCTATTAAAGTGAGTGCGGTTGTCTCTAATGCCTAACCCATGAACGATAGTGGTAATTTGATAAGAGACATCATGGTACGCACCATATCCAATAGGGTACAACTATGATGTTCGGACACATCATCACACTATGGTGTTCCAGGCGGTATTAATTGTGAAACAATTTCCACAATGTCTTAATTGCGTGCCAAAGCTCATAACTCAGATACTCATCTCTATGATCATATCATGGACATTTTATCCTCTTGTCACGATGATCTTCAACTTCACTCTGAAATTACTTGAACCATTCAATAATTTAGACTTGTGTTTCATCAAGTAAATATACTCAATATCTACTCAAATCATCCGTGAAGTAAGAACATAACGATATCCACTGCGTGCCTCAGCACTCATTGGACTGCACACATCAAAATGTATTACTTCCAACAAGTTGCTTTCTTGTTCCATTTTACTGAAACTGAGGCTTTCAGTCATCTTGCCCATGTGGTATGATTTGCATGTCTCAAGTGATTCAAAATCAAGTGAGTCCAAACGGTCCATTTGCATGGAGTTTCTTCATGCATATACACCAATAGACATGGTTCGCATGTCTCAAACTTTTCAAAAACGAGTGAGTCCAAAGACCCATCAACATGGAGCTTCTTCATGCATTTTATACCAATATGAATTACATGGCAGTGCCACAAGTAGGTGGTACTATCATTACTATCTTATATCTTTTGGCATGAACATGTGTATCACTACGATCGAGATTCAATAAACCATTCATTTTAGGTGCAAGATCATTGAAGGTATTATTCAAATAAATAAAGTAACCATTATTCTCCTTAAATGAATAACCGTATTGCAATAGACATAATCAAATCATGTCTATGCTCAACGCAAACACCAAATAACAATTATTTAGGTTTAACACCAATCTCGATGGTAGAGGGAGCGTGTGATGCTTGATCACATCATCCTTGGAAACACTTCCAACACATATCGTCAGCTCACCTTTAGCCAGTCTCCGTTTATTCTCTAGCTTTTATTTCGAGTTACTAACACTTAGCAACCGAACCGGTATCTAATACCCTGGTGCTACTAGGAGTACTAGTAAAGTACACATTAACATAATGTATATCCAATATACTTCTATCGACCTTGCCAGCCTTCTCATCTACCAAGTATCTAGGGTAATTCTGCTCTAGTGGTTGTTCCCCTTATTATAGAAGCACTTAGTCTCGGGCTTGGGTTCTTTCCCTTGCCCTTCTTGAAACTAGTTGTTTCACTAACCATCAACAATTGATGCTCAATCTTGATTTCTACTTTCGCGGTGTCAAACATCGCGAATATCTCAAGGATCATCATATCTATCCCTGATATGTTATAGTTCATCACGAAGCTCTAGCAGCTTGGTGGCAATGACTTTGGAGAAACATCACTATCTCATCTGGAAGATCAACTCCCACTCGATTCAAGTGATTGTTATACTCAGACAATCTGAGCACAAGCTCAACGATTGAGCTTTTCTCCCTTAGTTTGCAGGCTAAGAAAATCGTCGGAGGTCTTATACCTCTTGACGTGGGCACGAGCCTGAAATCCCAATTTCAGTCCTCGAAACATCTCATATGTTCCGCGACATTTCGAAATCGTCTTTGGTGCCTCAACTCTAAACCATTTAACTGAACTATCACGTAGTTATCAAAACGTGTATGTCAGATGTTTGCAACATCCACAGACGACGTTCGGGGTTCAGCACACTGAGCGGTGCATTAAGGAATAAGCTTTCTACGCAGCAATGAGGACAATCCTCAGTTTACGGACCCAGTTGGCATAATTGCTACTATCAACTTTCAACTAAATTTTCTCTAGGAACATATCTAAAATAGTAGAACTAAAGCGCGAGCTACGACATAATTTGCAAGAATCTTTTGACTATGTTCAGGATAATTAAGTTCATCTTATGAACTCCCACTAAGATAGACATCCCTCTAGTCATCTAAGTGATTACATGATCCGTGTCAACTAGGCCGTGTCTGATCATCACGTGAGACGGACTAGTCATCATCGGTGAACATTTTCATGTTGATCGTATCTACCATACGACTCATGCTCGACCTTTCGGTCTCTTGTGTTCGGAGGCCATGTCTGTACATGCTAGGCTCGTCAAGTCAACCTAAGTGTTTCGCGTGTGTAAATCTGGCTTACACCCATTGTATGTGAACATTAGAATCTATCACACCCGATCATCACGTGGTGCTTCGAAACAACGAACTTTCGCAACGGTGCATAGTTAGGGGGAACACTTTCTTGAAATTATTATGAGGGATCATCTTATTTACTACCGTCGTTCTTCGGGGCTCCATGATCATCACATGCAATCAAATAGTTTACATGATATGGCCAATATCATTTTGCTCCTTTTGATCTCCATCTTCGGGGCTCCATGATCATCATCGTCACCGGCATGACACCATGATCTCCATCATCATGATCTCCATCATCGTGTCTCCAAGAAGTTGTCTCGCCAACTATTACTTCTACTACTATGGCTAAGGGTTAGCAATAAAGTAAAGTAATTACATGGCGTTGTTCAATGACACGCAGGTCATACAATAAATAAAGACAACTCCTATGGCTCCTGCCGGTTGTCATACTCAGCAACATGCAAGTCGTGATTCCTATTACAAGAACATGATCAATCTCATACATCACATATCATTCCTCACATTCCTTTTTGGCCATATCACATCACATAGCATACCCTTCAAAAACAAGTTAGACGTCCTCTAATTGTTGTTTGCATGTTTTATGTGGCTGCTATGGGTTTCTAGCAAGAACGTTTCTTACCTACGCAAAAACCACAACGTCATATGCCAATTGCTATTTACCCTTCATAAGGACCCTTATCATCGAATCCGATCCGACTAAAGTGGGAGAGACTGGCACCCGCTAGCCACCTTATGCAACAAGTGCATGTCAGTTGGTGGAACCTGTCTCACGTAAGAGTACGTGTAAGGTCGGTCCGGGCCGCTTGATCCCACAATGCCGCCGAATCAAGATAAGACTAGTAACGCTAAGCATATTGAACAAAATCAACGCCCACAACTACTTTGTGTTCTACCCGTGCAAAGAATCTACGCATAAACCTGGCTCTAATACCACTGTTGGGGAACGTAGCAGAAATTCAAAATTTTCCTACGAGTTACCAAGATCTATCTATGGAGAGACTAGCAACGAGAGAGAGGGGAGTGCATCTACATACCCTTGTAGATCGCTAAGCGGAAGCATTCAAGAGAGCGGGGTTGAGGGAGTCGTACTCGTCGTGATCCAAATCACCGGAGATCCTAGTGCCGAACGGACGACACCTCCGCGTTCAACACACGTGCAGCCCGGTGACGTCTCCCACGCCTTGATCCAGCAAGGAGAGAGGGAGAGGTTGGGGAAGACTCCATCTAGCAGCAGCACAATGGCGTGGTGGTGGTGGAGGAGCGTGGCACTCCAGCAGGGCTTCGCCAAGCACCGCAAGAGACGAGGAGGGAGAGAGGTAGCGCTGTGCCAGGGAGAGGTCAAAACTCATGTGTTGGCAGCCTCAAAGACCTCAACTATATATAGGAGAGAGGGAGGGGGCTGCGCCGCCTCTAGGGTTCCCACCCCAAGGGGTGCGGCAGCACCTAGATCCCATCTAGGGTGCGGCCAAGGGGGGGGGGGAGAGGGGGAAACTTGCCCCCCAAGCAAGGTGGAGGCGCCCCCTCCCCAAACCCTAGGCGCCTTGGGCCCTGATGGGGGGGGAGCACCAGCCCACCTGGGGCTGGTCCCCTCCCACACTTGGCCCATGCAGCACTCTAGGACCGGTGGCCCCACTTGGTGGACCCCTGGGACCCTCCCGGTGGTCCCGGTACATTACCGATAGCACCCGAAACTTTTCCGGTGACCAAAACAGGACTTCCCATATATAAATCTTTACCTCCGAACCATTCCGGAACTCCTTGTGACATTCGGGATCTCATCCGGGACTCCGAACAACATTCGGTAACCACGTATATCTATTCCCTATAACCCTAGCGTCATCGAACCTTAAGTGTGTAGACCCTGCGGGTTCGGGAACCATGCAGACATGACCGAGACGTTCTCCGGTCAATAACCAACAGCGGGATCTGGATACCCATGTTGGCTCCCACATGTTACACGATGATCTCATCGGATGAACCACGATGTCAAGGATTCAATCAATCCCGTATACAATTCCCTTTGTCTAGCGGTATAGTACTTGCCCGAGATTCGATCGTCGGTATCCCAATACCTTGTTCAATCTCGTTACCGGCAAGTCTCTTTACTCGTTCCGTAACACATCATCCCGTGATCAACCCCTTGGTCACATTGTGCACATTATGATGATGTCCTATCGAGTGGGCCCAGAGATACCTCTCCGTCACACGGAGTGACAAAATCCCAGTCTCGATTCGTGCCAACCCAACAGACACTTTCGGAGATACCCGTAGTGCACCTTTATAGCCACTCAGTTACGCTGTGATGTTCGGTAAACCCAAAGCATTCCTACGGTATCCGGGAGTTGCACAATCTCATGGTCTAAGGAAATGATACTTGACATTAGAAAAGCTTTAGCATACGAACTACACGATCTTTGTGCTAGGCTTAGGATTGGGTCTTGTTCATCACATCATTCTCCAAATGATGTGATCCCTTTATCAACGACATCCAATGTCCATGGTCAGGAAACCGTAACCATCTATTGATCAGCGAGCTAGTCAACTAGAGGCTTACTAGGGACATGGTGTCTATGTACCCACACATGTATCTGAGTTTCCTATCAATACAATTATAGCATGGATAATAAACGATTATCATGAACAAGGAAATATAATAATAATAACTAATTTATTATTGCCTCTAGGGCATATTTCCAACATACATGACCTTACTTTTTAGAAATATCACATTTTGCTTTTACATAAAGTTAAAAACAACTTGCCTGCTACGAGTACAAAATAGCTTCTACTATCTTATGGGGTTTTGGCATACAGAGCTCACCAACATATGCATTCGACTTTATGGCTAGCACTGATGATAGGAACAACATCCGATACTGATGGTAAATTAGACGGGAGTAAATAAAAGAGTTTGCTCAAGTCAAATCATTTTTGTCAACCTTCGCCATATAATTAGTATGTAAATTTCCTATGGGCTGAGACAACTCTAAAATGTGTCCATAGTAAGCTAGCAAGCAGACCAGAAGACGATCTTACCAAATTTTTGCAGTTTTGATGGGCTTGAACCTGAGATTTCCGTGGGAGACACCGTGGCAAGTGCGTGCCTATGCAACCACCTATCGACCTTCACATTGTTCAAATTATCACTATCCGCCCTGTTACAACCAATTTGGTCCATAGTTAATGCAGAAAGATTAGTAGCAAATCAACCACAAGGTGGAGGAGATCGACAACGTGGCTACACGGTTGGCGGAGTCGAAGAAGAAGGGGCTCCGGCAGATTGACGCGGAGGTCACCCGCCGTCGATGAGGGGCCTTCCGGGCATCCTCGCCACTTGAAACAAATTGTGCCGAACTGTTCCACTTCACTCCATGCCATGGCCTAGCACATACAGAACAACACAGGAATCTCCTCCAACGCGTGCCACAAACTTCCCACCGTCCTCGCCCTGCTATAACCGCCACAGACATCATTGAGCGACATTATGTTAAGTTGCAGCTTTTGCTAGAACTTAGTGTCATTATCCAAATGTAGTAGGATAGGAAGAAGTGTGCGAGGCGGATCTACAGAAAACTATCCATCTTGAGCGGGGCGAGGTTATGGCGCTTAAGTGACACGAGCAAGTTGACAAGGCCTGCAGCTTGCAGTGCAACCAAGAGCTCCCTAGCGGTGGCGGCATGGTTTACCTGTGTAGCTAGAGGTCATGAAAACAGAGCGAAATTTCAGTTCCAGTAATAATGACAAAATTTAAGAAAGAAAACTTTTCACCTAAATTCAGAACATGAGATCCATATCAGAGCATGAACACTTTTCATTTAGTACAAGTGCTAATATGAACCAGTCTATAGAATCAAGAAACTGTAGTACCAAAGATTACATGTGCAAATTCCAGCAGTGAACAACAGATGCTAATAAAACAGAGTCAGTTAAACTGAAATCCCAAGATTCTTTGTTGGGAAGTTGGTGCACAAATATAAATCCAACTCCTGCATTTGGCGTGAGCAACACTAAAATCTACTTGTGTCCAAATCACGATTGTTACTTGTTCATCACTGTACATCTATACAGAACCAGAACCAGAATTATAAAAGCATTCCAGAAATCTCCCTAAGGGGGGTCACGGGTGATTCAGGCCAATCAACCCAGTGTCCCATAATTCTTCAGATCAATTGTTTATCTCAGATAGATGAGGTGTAACCCAGATCCAATAAAGTACCAAGGTAAATTAAGAAAACAACCCATGGTCATGAATAGGAATTAGATTTCAGATCGATTATGACTGGTGGGTGCTGGTTAGGTAGATAATAGGTATGCAGGTGTGTCTTAGGGAAAGGCGTGTGGAACGGCGATGGTAGGTAACTGATGGTGAGGGCGGCGATGGTGGCTACGGAGCTGTCGCTCCTCGGAGACCTTATGCAGTAGCATGTCGTAGGTAATCTCTGTCGCACTCGGACCCCCTCGGTGACACTTGCGGGATAATTACTGAAGAGTGGGGAAATGCTAAAACCAAAACTGAAACAGTGTGCGTCTGAGCATAACAAAGTGAGTTGAGGTACTAATAAAACTAAAATCTGTAAATAAATACTTTGTTCTTGATACATGAATGTGGCAGTCAAATGTCAACAGTTACTACTATGAAACTATTATGAAATACATAATAGTAAGATGTGATCGAAGATGGTTTGTAAAACAACAACAAAAGACACTCATATTTTTAAGTCTTCATACTATAGAGTTATGTAGCTGCAAGTGGTGTGCATTTATAAATAATCAGGATGACACCCACACTGTCTTTACAGAGATCATTATGAGATTATAATTACACATTGGAAATTGCTACTCGTGTGTGTGTGCGTGTGCGCACGCACGTGTGCGTGTGTGTGTGTGTAACAAGAAATGTTACTCAAAAGGTGAGTTATGTGACAAGAAAATTAAGGACAAATCTTTGTTATTAAAGGGGATTGTACATTAGAAGCATACTGCTAACATATCCATCAATTTTCTGTACACATGTTACTATCTTTTGCATCTAAAATCTTTTGCATCAAGTTTTTCTAGAACTTTACCTGAAAGGACTAAAAAACATAAAGTACCACATAATAGATCAATTTTTTTATGGACATTCATCCAACAAAATAAATATTTAGCCAAATGGTCAAGCATTGGAGACCAACAAAACTAACAACTCCATGTAAAGGGAGTACATAATTTTTCACATCACCCACGAGATGTAAGTCGAATTATGTTCCCTGCACGCTACACCAAGATAAACCGAATCAAGTGCATGCACCAATGATCAACCAAGTCAGGTTACACCATGCAGCACAAATAAAAGGAAAAGAGTTGAAGCAAAGATAAGAGGAATGCGTACAAGCAAAATTTGGTTCATAATTATGAAAACAATCATATCTAATATTTGTTGAAAATAACAAATGAATAGCATATCATTATCACAAGATTAACTGCAACATAGTACAGACTGTGGCACTGCACCACCATGGATAGAACCACATGTGTGATGAATCTGGTTCCAGATCTGAGGGCTTGCCGACTCGGTGCGTTGGGACAATGTATCCTGCCTTGATAATATTCTAGGGCTACACGCGAATGGGGTGGTGGAATTCTCAAAATAGAACCATGTGAACTACTCCATCTTAAGAAAATTAATCAACATCGAAGTTCTGGGACATGCACTTGTTCATCCCGTAACCTGGTCCAGAAGAAATTGATTTAACACCTATTTTGACAATCAATTGGGAAAGGGGACCACTCGGCAAATATGATGTATCTAGTATAGTACTGTAGCGACCTTGAGATTATCAAGATTCAGACCTAAGTTTACGCACCATGTTTCACTTCTCAAATGACTGCACACTATTTGTATGTAACAGAAAATTATATCTAGTAATTACCAGTTGGTTCGGTAAAATAGGGACATCATCTATATGGCAAATGAACTCCTTAAAGACATTCTTCTTGCAATCTCGATAATCATTGCGTGTTCGAAGAAGCCCTGACCTTAAGTTGTTCCACAACTTCATCTGCCCAACTCAATGGCCACCTCTTGAATGGAAGTTAATCCTTCCCCATCATGCTTTTCTCTTTACATTTTACACATTAGTGTTGGTTAGCCGCTTGCTCTCCCCTTCACTGCTATGAAGCTGAACCAAAAAGAAGAAAATTCAGTGTGAGTGCATATAATTGAGTGTAAGTTCAGATTTCGTGTGTTTTCCTGCCGGCTTTTTTGTTGTTACCTTTAGATGTTTACAAGCTAAACTGGTAGATATAAGTACCATCCAATAATGATTGATCCGGAAAAAAGTCAAGATCTAATGTAATTAATGAAAACAAAAGGCTTCACGGGAAACAATAACTTGCTACCATTGATTCCAGCCTTGGGCCTTCTCACGTAATACTGGCAATTCCTTGTAAATCATCCCATGGCAACCTTCCTTAATCCTTGTCCCATGAGCATAGTCTTGGGATCAATGAACATAATTTTATCAATAAATGAAGCCAGTTCCATGTTTATGTCAGCTCTACCAAATCATCAGACATGAGTTGGACTGGTTTGTGGCTTCTATAGTGCGTGTACCTGTAAACATATGTCGGGTAAAATGTTTCCTGTAGAAACATTAGTGCAGTACCTAGAACAAACAATAAATGAAAAATTACTATTACCTACTTACCTTCAATTATGATGTAGGAGATATTATTCAACATTAAATGCATCCATGATCACATTCGAAAATATATTAGATTAGTTATATCCATCCAATCTAGTCTTGCCTAATAACGAGAGTAAGTTTGGCATGCAGGTTAATATTAGAGATCTATGAGAGGCATCGTAGAAAGCATGTGGCTGGCATGAACTTACTTCAGATTTGTTAAGCATTTTAACCAACACATGATGCGAGGCATCATAGTAGAAGCATGAGAGAAAACAGAGACATACTTTTAAGGCTGGTGTTCGCTCAAAATCACCTATGTCCAGATCACATCCAGCTAGACTGCTGAAGTAATGATGCAAATCCACAATGCTATGACGCCTAGAGGAAAACATACACGTTACTGTTCTCATGCCAGAGTTAGCACAATTTGGTTGAAAGCCATCAAATTGGTGGTAGAAGAAATGTAGCTGCAAGTGGTGTGCATTTATAAATAATCAGGATGACACCCACACTGTCTTTACAGAGATCATTATGAGATTATAATTACACATTGGAAATTGCTACTCGTGTGTGTGCGCGTGTGCGCACGCACGTGTGCGTGTGTGTGCGTGTGTGTGTGTGTGTAACAAGAAATGTTACTCAAAAGGTGAGTTATGTAACAAGAAAATTAAGGACAAATCTTTATTATTAAAGGGGATTGTACATTAGAAGCATACTGCTAACATATCCATCAATTTTCTGTACACATGTTACTATCTTTTGCATCTAAAATCTTTTGCATCAAGTTTTTCTAGAACTTTACCTGAAAGGACTAAAAAACATAAAGTTCCACATAATAGATCAATTTTTTTATGGACATTCATCCACTATAATCGAGGTTATCTATAGAACTAAGCCAGAAAATAAATATTTAGCCAAATGGTCAAGCATTGGAGAGCAACAAAACTAACAACTTCATGTAAAGGGAGTACATAATTTTTCACATCACCCACGAGATGTAAGTCGAATTATGTTCCCTGCACGCTACACCAAGATAAACCAAATCAAGTGCATGCACCAATGATCAACCAAATGAGGTTACACCATGTAGCACAAATAAAAGGAAAAGAGTTGAAGCAAAGATAAGAGGAATGCGTACAAGCAAAATTTGGTTCATAATTATGAAAACAATCATATCTAATATTTGTTGAAAATAACAAATGAATAGCATATCATTATCACAAGATTAACTGCAACATAGTACAGACTGTGGCACTGCACCACCATGGATAGAACCGCATGTGTGATGAATCTGGTTCCAGATCTGAGGGCTTGCCGACTCGGTGCGTTGGGACAATGTATCCTGCCTTGATAATATTCTAGGGCTACACGCGAATGGGGTGGTGGAATTCTCAAAATAGAACCATGTGAACTACTCCATCTTAGGAAAATTAATCAACATCGAAGTTCTGGGACATGCACTTGTTCATCCCGTAACCTGGTCCAGAAGAAATTGATTCAACACCTATTTTGACAATCAATTGGGAAAGGGGACCACTCGGCAAATATGATGTATCTAGTATAGTACTGTAGCGACCTTGAGATTGTCAAGATTCAGACCTAAGTTTACGCACCATGTTTCACTTCTCAAATGACTGCACACTATTTGTATGTAAGAGAAAATTATATCTAGTAGTTACCAGTTGGTTCGGTAAAATAGGGACATCATCTATATGGCAAATGAACTCCTTAAAGACATTCTTCTTGCAATCTCAATAATCATTGCGTGTTTGAAGAAGCCCTGACCTTAAGTTGTTCCACAACTTCATCTGCCCAACTCAATGGCCACCTCTTGAATGGAAGTTAATCCTTCCCCATCATGCTTTTCTCTTTACATTTTACACATTAGTGTTGGTTAGCCGCTTGCTCTCCCCTTCACTGCTATGAAACTGAACCAAAAAGAAGAAAATTCAGTGTGAGTGCATATAATTGAGTGTAAGTTCAGATTTCGTGTGTTTTCCTGCCGGCTTTTTTGTTGTTACCTTTAGATGTTTACAAGCTAAACTGGTAGATATAATTACCATCCAATAATGATTGATCCGGAAAAAAGTCATGATCTAATGTAATTAATGAAAACAAAAGGCTTCACGGGAAACAATAACTTGCTACCGTTGATTCCAGCCTTGGGCCTTCTCACGTAATACTGGCAATTCCTTGTAAATCATCCCATGGCAACCTTCCTTAATCCTTGTCCCATGAGCATAGTCTTGGGATCAATGAACATAATTTTATCAATAAATGAAGCCAGTTCCATGGTTATGTCAGCTCTACCAAATCATCAGACATGAGTTGGACTGGTTTGTGGCTTCTATAGTGCGTGTACCTGTAAACATATGTCGGGTAAAATGTTTCCTGTAGAAACATTAGTGCAGTACCTAGAACAAACAATAAATGAAAAATTACTATTACCTACTTACCTTCAATTATGATGTAGGAGATATTATTCAACATTAAATGCATCCATGATCACATTCGAAAATATATTAGATTAGTTATATCCATCCAATCTAGTCTTGCCTAATAACGAGAGTAAGTTTGGCATGCAGGTTAATATTAGAGATCTATGAGAGGCATCGTAGAAAGCATGTGGCTGGCATAAACTTACTTCAGATTTGTTAAGCATTTTAACCAACACATGATGCGAGGCATCATAGTAGAAGCATGAGAGAAAACAGAGACATACTTTTAAGGCTGGTGTTCGCTCAAAATCACCCATGTCCAGATCACATCCAGCTAGCCTGCTGAAGTAATGATGCAAATCCACAATGCTATGACGCCTAGAGGAAAACATATACGTTACCGTTCTCATGCCAGAGTTAGCACAATTTGGTTGAAAGCCATCAAATTGGGGATACAAGAAATGTAGCTGCAAGTGGTGTGCATTTATAAATAATCAGGATGACACCCACACTGTCTTTACAGAGATCATTATGAGATTATAATTACACATTGGAAATTGCTACTCGTGTGTGTGCGCGTGTGCGCACGCACGTGTGCGTGTGTGTGCGTGTGTGTGTGTGTAACAAGAAATGTTACTCAAAAGGTGAGTTATGTAACAAGAAAATTAAGGACAAATCTTTATTATTAAAGGGGATTGTACATTAGAAGCATACTGCTAACATATCCATCAATTTTCTGTACACATGTTACTATCTTTTGCATCTAAAATCTTTTGCATCAAGTTTTTCTAGAACTTTACCTGAAAGGACTAAAAAACATAAAGTGCCACATAATAGATCAATTTTTTATGGACATTCATCCACTATAATCGAGGTTATCTATAGAACTAAGCCAGAAAATAAATATTTAGCCAAATGGTCAAGCATTGGAGACCAACAAAACTAACAACTCCATGTAAAGGGAGTACATAATTTTTCACATCACCCACGAGATGTAAGTCGAATTATGTTCCCTGCACGCTACACCAAGATAAACCAAATCAAGTGCATGCACCAATGATCAACCAAATCAGGTTACACCATGCAGCACAAATAAAAGGAAAAGAGTTGAAGCAAAGATAAGAGGAATGCGTACAAGCAAAATTTGGTTCATAATTATGAAAACAATCATATCTAATATTTGTTGAAAATAACAAATGAATAGCATATCATTATCACAAGATTAACTGCAACATAGTACAGACTGTGGCACGGCACCACCATGGATAGAACCGCATGTGTGATGAATCTGGTTCCAGATCTGAGGGCTTGCCGACTCGGTGCGTTGGGACAATGTATCCTGCCTTGATAATATTCTAGGGCTACACGCGAATGGGGTGGTGGAATTCTCAAAATAGAACCATGTGAACTACTCCATCTTAGGAAAATTAATCAACATCGAAGTTCTGGGACATGCACTTGTTCATCCCGTAACCTGGTCCAGAAGAAATTGATTCAACAACTATTTTGACAATCAATTGGGAAAGGGGACCACTCGGCAAATATGATGTATCTAGTATAGTACTGTAGCGACCTTGAGATTGTCAAGATTCAGACCTAAGTTTACGCACCATGTTTCACTTCTCAAATGACTGCACACTATTTGTATGTAACAGAAAATTATATCTAGTAATTACCAGTTGGTTCGGTAAAATAGGGACATCATCTATATGGCAAATGAACTCCTTAAAGACATTCTTCTTGCAATATCAATAATCATTGCGTGTTTGAAGAAGCCCTGACCTTAAGTTGTTCCACAACTTCATCTGCCCAACTCAATGGCCACCTCTTGAATGGAAGTTAATCCTTCCCCATCATGCTTTTCTCTTTACATTTTACACATTAGTGTTGGTTAGCCGCTTGCTCTCCCCTTCACTGCTATGAAACTAAACCAAAAAGAAGAAAATTCAGTGTGAGTGCATATAATTGAGTGTAAGTTCAGATTTCGTGTGTTTTCCTGCCGGCTTTTTTGTTGTTACCTTTAGATGTTTACAAGCTAAACTGGTAGATATAATTACCATCCAATAATGATTGATCCGGAAAAAAGTCATGATCTAATGTAATTAATGAAAACAAAAGGCTTCACGGGAAACAATAACTTGCTACCGTTGATTCCAGCCTTGGGCCTTCTCACGTAATACTGGCAATTCCTTGTAAATCATCCCATGGCAACCTTCCTTAATCCTTGTCCCATGAGCATAGTCTTGGGATCAATGAACATAATTTTATCAATAAATGAAGCCAGTTCCATGGTTATGTCAGCTCTACCAAATCATCAGACATGAGTTGGACTGGTTTGTGGCTTCTATAGTGCGTGTACCTGTAAACATATGTCGGGTAAAATGTTTCCTGTAGAAACATTAGTGCAGTACCTAGAACAAACAATAAATGAAAAATTACTATTACCTACTTACCTTCAATTATGATGTAGGAGATATTATTCAACATTAAATGCATCCATGATCACATTCGAAAATATATTAGATTAGTTATATCCATCCAATCTAGTCTTGCCTAATAACGAGAGTAAGTTTGGCATGCAGGTTAATATTAGAGATCTATGAGAGGCATCGTAGAAAGCATGTGGCTGGCATGAACTTACTTCAGATTTGTTAAGCATTTTAACCAACACATGATGCGAGGCATCATAGTAGAAGCATGAGAGAAAACATAGACATACTTTTAAGGCTGGTGTTCGCTCAAAATCACCTATGTCCAGATCACATCCAGCTAGCCTGTTGAAGTAATGATGCAAATCCACAATGCTATGACGCCTAGAGGAAAACATACACGTTACCGTTCTCATGCCAGAGTTAGCACAATTTGGTTGAAAGCCATCAAATTGGTGGTACAAGAAATGTAGCTGCAAGTGGTGTGCATTTATAAATAATCAGGATGACACCCACACTGTCTTTACAGAGATCATTATGAGATTATAATTACACATTGGAAATTGCTACTCGTGTGTGTGCGCGTGTGCGCACGCACGTGTGCGTGTGTGTGCGTGTGTGTGTGTAACAAGAAATGTTACTCAAAAGGTGAGTTATGTAACAAGAAAATTAAGGACAAATCTTTATTATTAAAGGGGATTGTACATTAGAAGCATACTGCTAACATATCCATCAATTTTCTGTACACATGTTACTATCTTTTGCATCTAAAATCTTTTGCATCAAGTTTTTCTAGAACTTTACCTGAAAGGACTAAAAAACATAAAGTGCCACATAATAGATCAATTTTTTATGGACATTCATCCACTATAATCGAGGTTATCTATAGAACTAAGCCAGAAAATAAATATTTAGCCAAATGGTCAAGCATTGGAGACCAACAAAACTAACAACTTCATGTAAAGGGAGTACATAATTTTTCACATCACCCACGAGATGTAAGTCGAATTATGTTCCCTGCACGCTACACCAAGATAAACCAAATCAAGTGCATGCACCAATGATCAACCAAATCAGGCTACACCATGCAGCACAAATAAAAGGAAAAGAGTTGAAGCAAAGATAAGAGGAATGCGTACAAGCAAAATTTGGTTCATAATTATGAAAACAATCATATCTAATATTTGTTGAAAATAACAAATGAATAGCATATCATTATCACAAGATTAACTGCAACATAGTACAGACTATGGCACTGCACCACCATGGATAGAACCGCATGTGTGATGAATCTGGTTCCAGATCTGAGGGCTTGCCGACTCGGTGCGTTGGGACAATGTATCCTGCCTTGATAATATTCTAGGGCTACACGCGAATGGGGTGGTGGAATTCTCAAAATAGAACCATGTGAACTACTCCATCTTAGGAAAATTAATCAACATCGAAGTTCTGGGACATGCACTTGTTCATCCCGTAACCTGGTCCAGAAGAAATTGATTCAACACCTATTTTGACAATCAATTGGGAAAGGGGACCACTCGACAAATATGATGTATCTAGTATAGTACTGTAGCGACCTTGAGATTGTCAAGATTCAGACCTAAGTTTACGCACCATGTTTCACTTCTCAAATGACTGCACACTATTTGTATGTAACAGAAAATTATATCTAGTAGTTACCAGTTGGTTCGGTAAAATAAGGACATCATCTATATGGCAAATGAACTCCTTAAAGACATTCTTCTAGCAATCTCAATAATCATTGCGTGTTTGAAGAAGCCCTGACCTTAAGTTGTTCCGCAACTTCATCTGCCCAACTCAATGGCCACCTCTTGAATGGAAGTTAATCCTTCCCCATCATGCTTTTCTCTTTACCTTTTACACATTAGTGTTGGTTAGCCGCTTGCTCTCCCCTTCACTGCTATGAAAATGAACCAAAAAGAAGAAAATTCAGTGTGAGTGCATATAATTGAGTGTAAGTTCAGATTTCGTGTGTTTTCCTGCCGGCTTTTTTGTTGTTACCTTTAGATGTTTACAAGCTAAACTGGTAGATATAATTACCATCCAATAATGATTGATCCGGAAAAAAGTCATGATCTAATGTAATTAATGAAAACAAGAGGCTTCACGGGAAACAATAACTTGCTACCCTTGATTCCAGCCTTGGGCCTTCTCACGTAATACTGGCAATTCCTTGTAAATCATCCCATGGCAACCTTCCTTAATCCTTGTCCCATGAGCATAGTCTTGGGATCAATGAACATAATTTTATCAATAAATGAAGCCAGTTCCATGGTTATGTCAGCTCTACCAAATCATCAGACATGAGTTGGACTGGTTTGTGGCTTCTATAGTGCGTGTACCTGTAAACATATGTCGGGTAAAATGTTTCCTGTAGAAACATTAGTGCAGTACCTAGAACAAACAATAAATGAAAAATTACTATTACCTACTTACCTTCAATTATGATGTAGGAGATATTATTCAACATTAAATGCATCCATGATCACATTCGAAAATATATTAGATTAGTTATATCCATCCAATCTAGTCTTGCCTAATAACGAGAGTAAGTTTGGCATGCAGGTTAATATTAGAGATCTATGAGAGGCATCGTAGAAAGCATGTGGCTGGCATAAACTTACTTCAGATTTGTTAAGCATTTTAACCAACACATGATGCGAGGCATCATAGTAGAAGCATGAGAGAAAACAGAGACATACTTTTAAGGCTGGTGTTCGCTCAAAATCACCCATGTCCAGATCACATCCAGCTAGCCTGCTGAAGTAATGATGCAAATCCACAATGCTATGACGCCTAGAGGAAAACATATACGTTACCGTTCTCATGCCAGAGTTAGCACAATTTGGTTGAAAGCCATCAAATTGGGGATACAAGAAATGTAGCTGCAAGTGGTGTGCATTTATAAATAATCAGGATGACACCCACACTGTCTTTACAGAGATCATTATGAGATTATAATTACACATTGGAAATTGCTACTCGTGTGTGTGCGCGTGGGCGCACGCACGTGTGCGTGTGTGTGCGTGTGTGTGTGTGTAACAAGAAATGTTACTCAAAAGGTGAGTTATGTAACAAGAAAATTAAGGACAAATCTTTATTATTAAAGGGGATTGTACATTAGAAGCATACTGCTAACATATCCATCAATTTTCTGTACACATGTTACTATCTTTTGCATCTAAAATCTTTTGCATCAAGTTTTTCTAGAACTTTACCTGAAAGGACTAAAAAACATAAAGTGCCACATAATAGATCAATTTTTTATGGACATTCATCCACTATAATCGAGGTTATCTATAGAACTAAGCCAGAAAATAAATATTTAGCCAAATGGTCAAGCATTGGAGACCAACAAAACTAACAACTCCATGTAAAGGGAGTACATAATTTTTCACATCACCCACGAGATGTAAGTCGAATTATGTTCCCTGCACGCTACACCAAGATAAACCAAATCAAGTGCATGCACCAATGATCAACCAAATCAGGTTACACCATGCAGCACAAATAAAAGGAAAAGAGTTGAAGCAAAGATAAGAGGAATGCCTACAAGCAAAATTTGGTTCATAATTATGAAAACAATCATATCTAATATTTGTTGAAAATAACAAATGAATAGCATATCATTATCACAAGATTAACTGCAACATAGTACAGACTGTGGCACTGCACCACCATGGATAGAACCGCATGTGTGATGAATCTGGTTCCAGATCTGAGGGCTTGCCGACTCGGTGCGTTGGGACAATGTATCCTGCCTTGATAATATTCTAGGGCTACACACGAATGGGGTGGTGTAATTCTCAAAATAGAACCATGTGAACTACTCCATCTTAGGAAAATTAATCAACATCGAAGTTCTGGGACATGCACTTGTTCATCCCGTAACCTGGTCCAGAAGAAATTGATTCAACACCTATTTTGACAATCAATTGGGAAAGGGGACCACTCGGCAAATATGATGTATCTAGTATAGTACTATAGCGACCTTGAGATTGTCAAGATTCAGACCTAAGTTTACGCACCATGTTTCACTTCTCAAATGACTGCACACTATTTGTATGTAACAGAAAATTATATCTAGTAATTACCAGTTGGTTCGGTAAAATAGGGACATCATCTATATGGCAAATGAACTCCTTAAAGACATTCTTCTTGCAGTCTCAATAATCATTGCGTGTTTGAAGAAGCCCTGACCTTAAGTTGTTCCACAACTTCATCTGCCCAACTCAATGGCCACCTCTTGAATGGAAGTTAATCCTTCCCCATCATGCTTTTCTCTTTACCTTTTACACATTAGTGTTGGTTAGCCGCTTTCTCTCCCCTTCACTGCTATGAAAATGAACCAAAAAGAAGAAAATTCAGTGTGAGTGCATATAATTGAGTGTAAGTTCAGATTTCGTGTGTTTTCCTGCCGGCTTTTTTGTTGTTACCTTTAGATGTTTACAAGCTAAACTGGTAGATATAATTACCATCCAATAATGATTGATCCGGAAAAAAGTCATGATCTAATGTAATTAATGAAAACAAGAGGCTTCACGGGAAACAATAACTTGCTACCCTTGATTCCAGCCTTGGGCCTTCTCACGTAATACTGGCAATTCCTTGTAAATCATCCCATGGCAACCTTCCTTAATCCTTGTCCCATGAGCATAGTCTTGGGATCAATGAACATAATTTTATCAATAAATGAAGCCAGTTCCATGGTTATGTCAGCTCTACCAAATCATCAGACATGAGTTGGACTGGTTTGTGGCTTCTATAGTGCGTGTACCTGTAAACATATGTCGGGTAAAATGTTTCCTGTAGAAACATTAGTGCAGTACCTAGAACAAACAATAAATGAAAAATTACTATTACCTACTTACCTTCAATTATGATGTAGGAGATATTATTCAACATTAAATGCATCCATGATCACATTCGAAAATATATTAGATTAGTTATATCCATCCAATCTAGTCTTGCCTAATAACGAGAGTAAGTTTGGCATGCAGGTTAATATTAGAGATCTATGAGAGGCATCGTAGAAAGCATGTGGCTGGCATAAACTTACTTCAGATTTGTTAAGCATTTTAACCAACACATGATGCGAGGCATCATAGTAGAAGCATGAGAGAAAACAGAGACATACTTTTAAGGCTGGTGTTCGCTCAAAATCACCCATGTCCAGATCACATCCAGCTAGCCTGCTGAAGTAATGATGCAAATCCACAATGCTATGACGCCTAGAGGAAAACATATACGTTACCGTTCTCATGCCAGAGTTAGCACAATTTGGTTGAAAGCCATCAAATTGGGGATACAAGAAATGTAGCTGCAAGTGGTGTGCATTTATAAATAATCAGGATGACACCCACACTGTCTTTACAGAGATCATTATGAGATTATAATTACACATTGGAAATTGCTACTCGTGTGTGTGCGCGTGGGCGCACGCACGTGTGCGTGTGTGTGCGTGTGTGTGTGTGTAACAAGAAATGTTACTCAAAAGGTGAGTTATGTAACAAGAAAATTAAGGACAAATCTTTATTATTAAAGGGGATTGTACATTAGAAGCATACTGCTAACATATCCATCAATTTTCTGTACACATGTTACTATCTTTTGCATCTAAAATCTTTTGCATCAAGTTTTTCTAGAACTTTACCTGAAAGGACTAAAAAACATAAAGTGCCACATAATAGATCAATTTTTTATGGACATTCATCCACTATAATCGAGGTTATCTATAGAACTAAGCCAGAAAATAAATATTTAGCCAAATGGTCAAGCATTGGAGACCAACAAAACTAACAACTCCATGTAAAGGGAGTACATAATTTTTCACATCACCCACGAGATGTAAGTCGAATTATGTTCCCTGCACGCTACACCAAGATAAACCAAATCAAGTGCATGCACCAATGATCAACCAAATCAGGTTACACCATGCAGCACAAATAAAAGGAAAAGAGTTGAAGCAAAGATAAGAGGAATGCCTACAAGCAAAATTTGGTTCATAATTATGAAAACAATCATATCTAATATTTGTTGAAAATAACAAATGAATAGCATATCATTATCACAAGATTAACTGCAACATAGTACAGACTGTGGCACTGCACCACCATGGATAGAACCGCATGTGTGATGAATCTGGTTCCAGATCTGAGGGCTTGCCGACTCGGTGCGTTGGGACAATGTATCCTGCCTTGATAATATTCTAGGGCTACACACGAATGGGGTGGTGTAATTCTCAAAATAGAACCATGTGAACTACTCCATCTTAGGAAAATTAATCAACATCGAAGTTCTGGGACATGCACTTGTTCATCCCGTAACCTGGTCCAGAAGAAATTGATTCAACACCTATTTTGACAATCAATTGGGAAAGGGGACCACTCGGCAAATATGATGTATCTAGTATAGTACTATAGCGACCTTGAGATTGTCAAGATTCAGACCTAAGTTTACGCACCATGTTTCACTTCTCAAATGACTGCACACTATTTGTATGTAACAGAAAATTATATCTAGTAATTACCAGTTGGTTCGGTAAAATAGGGACATCATCTATATGGCAAATGAACTCCTTAAAGACATTCTTCTTGCAGTCTCAATAATCATTGCGTGTTTGAAGAAGCCCTGACCTTAAGTTGTTCCACAACTTCATCTGCCCAACTCAATGGCCACCTCTTGAATGGAAGTTAATCCTTCCCCATCATGCTTTTCTCTTTACATTTTACACATTAGTGTTGGTTAGCCGCTTGCTCTCCCCTTCACTGCTATGAAAATGAACCAAAAAGAAGAAAATTCAGTGTGAGTGCATATAATTGAGTGTAAGTTCAGATTTCGTGTGTTTTCCTGCCGGCTTTTTTGTTGTTACCTTTAGATGTTTACAAGCTAAACTGGTAGATATAATTACCATCCAATAATGATTGATCCGGAAAAAAGTCATGATCTAATGTAATTAATGAAAACAAAAGGCTTCACGGGAAACAATAACTTGCTACCGTTGATTCCAGCCTTGGGCCTTCTCACGTAATACTGGCAATTCCTTGTAAATCATCCCATGGCAACCTTCCTTAATCCTTGTCCCATGAGCATAGTCTTGGGATCAATGAACATAATTTTATCAATAAATGAAGCCAGTTCCATGGTTATGTCAGCTCTACCAAATCATCAGACATGAGTTGGACTGGTTTGTGGCTTCTATAGTGCGTGTACCTGTAAACATATGTCGGGTAAAATGTTTCCTGTAGAAACATTAGTGCAGTACCTAGAACAAACAATAAATGAAAAATTACTATTACCTACTTACCTTCAATTATGATGTAGGAGATATTATTCAACATTAAATGCATCCATGATCACATTCGAAAATATATTAGATTAGTTATATCCATCCAATCTAGTCTTGCCTAATAACGAGAGTAAGTTTGGCATGCAGGTTAATATTAGAGATCTATGAGAGGCATCGTAGAAAGCATGTGGCTGGCATGAACTTACTTCAGATTTGTTAAGCATTTTAACCAACACATGATGCGAGGCATCATAGTAGAAGCATGAGAGAAAACATAGACATACTTTTAAGGCTGGTGTTCGCTCAAAATCACCTATGTCCAGATCACATCCAGCTAGCCTGCTGAAGTAATGATGCAAATCCACAATGCTATGACGCCTAGAGGAAAACATAAACGTTACCGTTCTCATGCCAGAGTTAGCACAATTTGGTTGAAAGCCATCAAATTGGTGGTACAAGCATCCTAAGCTGATCTTGTGTGCCATCTGCATATGATTCACAAGAGGAGAAGGTGTGTGAGTAGTACCAGAAGAGGAAACGAAAATGGAAGGAGCAACTTCTTGCTTTTTGATTCATGTGCTGATTCATACCATGATATCTTGGGTTGATATCTTCCTTTATAAAAGCAACCACAAATACCTGATAGCAATTTCACAAGAGAAATTAACTGGAGCCGAACACAAATTAATATACTTGAAATATTTTTTTCAGTGGGATTCCCATCGGCACCTGGTGGCGATAGAAAGGCAGGCTCCGAAATAAAACGACAATCTTGAAGAGCATCAAGCCGACGTCCCATCCCTCATTATCCATCACCCGCAATACGAAGACAATCCTGATAAATGTGTCTCTATCCTGAAGGTCTGCTTGGTGTCCTGTGTGTCCCTCGCTGCTAGCTCATCGCCTGCAGCTTCCATCACCGTCCGTCATCTTCCTCCTCCTTTCACCATTGTTGCTTCTCGTGCTGCAAAAGAGACATGTGGCTGTAGAATTAGCCTCCCTTTCCAACTTGCTGCTGGCTTTATGAAGAGGAAACCACAAAAACCAAAGTTCTCTTCAACATGAAGTGTTAGCTATAGTTCAGAAAAGAATCACGTCTGTACATGTAGACGTAGTCTGTGGGCTTAGAGAAATTATGGAGAAATGAAGAAGCTTAGTGGTGAAAAAATAATATGTTGTATTGGAAAAAATAACAGGGAAGTCTTAACATAGTCGATTCTTCCACCCTTTCGGCGGCCATGTACATGTGAAATATGAGAATGAGCACCTGATTGAGAGAGAACAAGGACTTGATCCACGAGAAGAAGGAAAGGTGGGGAGATGAATGGGATTACCTTTTGGTCCAGATCACCGACGGCGTCCAGATCACAAGTAGCTTGGTGCAGGCGAGGCGAGCGCGCGCCAGCGTGAAGGGGAGGCGGCGGGCGGGGCGAGGCAGGGATAAGTGGCGCAGGGGACGACAGGTATGGGCGGCGGGGCTGTCCGGCGGCGTGGGTGTGCTGCGCAGGGGCCGCCAGGTGTGGCGGCGGCTGCGACTGGAGACGGGAGACGAGGTAGGGCTACCGAGGGATTGACAGAGGGAGTCCACCGGTTCTGTCGCGATCGTAAAACCAACAGAGGGGAGTTGGTGGACGGAACAAAAAAAAATCTACGAAGGTTAACCTACAAAAAAACCCGGATGAAAGTGGTGGGACGAAAATTGACCGGCGGAGACTACCAACTGCTTCATTAGGAGTAGAGATAAGAGAATTGATTGTGGGATGGAACATAAGGCTCTTTTTACTCCTTATACCTTATGGCCTTCTGATCTGAGTCATCCTATCTTTCCTACGGGGTTAAGAAACTAGGCTATCTCTTCTTTCTATTAGGATCACGTGTTACTAATCTGTAGACTTGTAAGATTGTTGGATCTAAGCTTCAGATCAGTTTCTTCTATCTCCGTGTATTCATAGTTGATCTCAGAACCTTGATTTTATGATGGTCGAGTGGCTATGCCACCATTTTACAGGATGTTTCAAATCTTTTGAGCATTTACAGCCGTTATGCTGTCCGAGTCATCCCAGGTTTCTAAACAATCTGATGCACTTGCAAAATCCTTTCCCTCTGGTTTCGATGTTCTTCTACGCCAGGTTAATCACACTAATTGCTGAGTTGAGGTACTCTATTGCCTCGACATATATGTTGGAGTTATTATTATGACCCTCGGTGTCTTAGCTAATCGCCTAGTAATCTAGCCATGTTCTGTGATCCCGGTGTGATGATTCTGGCCATGATTCTCGAAAGCATCCCGTGGTGCCATTTAGTTAGTAAACATTCTATTCCTGGGTCTTGAACCCGAGAATCACTCTACTTACTTCATGTTGATAGTGTTTGCTAGTGCCTTTAGGATATTAGTAACCTTTGCGATAGTCCTCGAGGTTCGTGGTATGTCCTTCTTCCAAATACCATGAACTACTTATGGCAGAAGTTTGTTGGATCGAAAGATCACAAACATAGTGCTCTTGACGAGTTCCCGATGCTATGTTGTGACTCTGCCAGTCCTACCTTCTCCGCATGGGTTATCCGGAAGAAATATGTTGAGCTTTGCTCGACATACTAATCTGTGCATCCACAACTCAGAAAATTGTATGTTCCTTTGAGTTGTCCCTCTTTAGTTGCTTTCTGGCCCTCGTCTATCAGTTGATAGCCAGGGTAGTTATGCATTCGTGTTTATCGATGCCTATTACTCTTGTGGTCCGCCAATCCATTCTATTCAGAATGACTAGGAGAAACAAACTCCAGAACCTCATCCATATCTAGGATTTGGTCAAAGCAGTTGTATTCCGTAGATCAAATGCAATCCAACTTTTGGTCTGTTCTACATTGAAGTATTACCCATCTTTATATCAAGAATATCATGGGAATTGCACTCCATCTTATGAACTCTTGATACAGTGATATTTCTTGCTCCCATTTTCATCTCTCAGTTCCCGTGTTGTTGCAACCGGAATGCCAACATGTGAACTATGATGTGTGAAATCAATACTCCTAGCAACCTTGTTGCCTGGTAGTTAAATGGACAATAACCTCATTCTAGCGTGTTGGTTATTGAATTATCATCATAAGGTTTATTGTGCTACCTAGTCCCCATTTCTGGTGCACTCTTCTGTCGGTGAGTTAGGATTTTGTCAAACCCTCGCTCATTTGATCATATTGTTTTGCCCTGAAAACCAAGATTGTTCTCGAGCTTAGTAACATATCGGTGGTTCGTGATTTTCTGAATATCTTCTCGAAAGTATCACCAGGTCGTCACCTGACCGCTATGTTGAGTTCGTGATCAAATTGGTTTATCCCTGTAAACCACCCCTTCTCCAAGAATTTGTGTTGGATACCCCTGAGCTAGTTGGTTAAGCTGAACAACAACATGGAGAGTTGGAAGATAAAAGCTTGTCCGACTTAGTTCATTTTAAGGGATATCTTGTATGTGTGTTGAAGAAAGATGGTATTTCCATCGATTGACCCTCGTGATCAGTTAATGCACCTACCATCTTATCCAATCTTTGATTTGAGCATGGGTTATCGTCAAGTCAAATCAGAACCAACGATGTTCGTAATGTTGTCTTACTCATGGTTGATCCCTGGAGCATACACCATTAAATCTTTTGGTCTGTCCAACGCTATGACCTTGTTCACATAATGGTGGAATTCCCGTGATATGGAAATTCCTATGAGTTGTTGTTGAGCCCATCAGCAGCATTTTATCTCCTCCATAATTCATGATGAACGTCAGGCTAGAGTTGGAAACTTGTGTAAGCATTCTCTTCGTGTTCCGTTCATAAAGGATATGCTTGGATGAAAGGAGTGACTTCCTCTAATTCATGTGCACCCGTTGTAAGTTGCCGCCATGAATTTGAGAAAGGTTTGTTTTGTTTCCTCTAGAATCGTCCCAAGTCAGTCATGCATGTGCAAAGTATACTGTGGTTTGGTAGATTAATTACCTCCACTGCATATCTATTCCATAGCACACCAAGCCACCGATTGGTTTGATCAGGGATAAGAAGTGCCTTCTTAAGAGCTAACTCGGGCTTAATCAAGGACTTCGTTATCCACAATGATGATTCCCCACCTGAACTCGGTAGTGTTTTATTTTAAGACTACCATGTGATCATGTTTGTCTGCAACAACATGTTCACAATGTTTGTAGTAGAACCAGCTCATGTTTTGGAGCTTGCTATCGTAGTTCATTCCCCGAGAATCCCGCAACGCCACCTCGTCGATTTGTGTTGCAAACTTTCATTTTCCTTTCTAGACTTGATGAGTCTGGAATATCCTGACACCAACCAGATCTGAATCTCAGGCAGGTATGATGGTTGGAACATTTCCCAAGAACTATTATATTGGTCCCTCTGTAACCCGGTAAAGTGGATGTCGTGGCTAACACACCCAGTCGGAAGACCTATTATTGTAGTATCCTGATTGAGGAAGTTGGCCACTCCCCATAAGGATTTCGTAGGATTTACTTCCGTAATTGTTCCTTATGGATTTTTGTGTTCTCAAAGTCCGACCTTTACTTGATGTTCTAGATATCAAACCATATCTATGAATGGGATACGCTAGTACATCAAGGAGAACATTAGAAGCGTAGTGCTAAATGTCTCTCGGTCGATCATCCAGATTTTGTTCCCTTGGCCCCGCTAAGGTGAAATCTGAGAAGGTTATCTTCCTTTGCATCTGCATTGTACATCCCTGTTCATCATGGTAGTATGTTGTGTTGCCAGGATCCTTAACACGGATATTGGTAAAACCTTGATGAATATGGAAATGCTCAAGTTCTTGAGAGCACGCACAAGCGCTAGGTGTTATCATCGGCACTAACTGGGATTGCTCTCAGTTTGCTCAGTTATGTTATAACTTTTCAAACAGTGGACTCACTCTCTACTTTTGAGCTTCTCCCCAGTTACTAAAATCATCCCTTGTGTTGTTTTTAACAAGGTAATCCACATCATCCATTCTAGTCCGGGTATGCCCTTCTACTGAACCCCTCCAAGCGATCGCTCGAGAATTGCCTTAGGCAAGTATAAAGAGTTTCAATGATCTCTAAATCAAAGGTAATTCTTTTTGCCACTTAAGGGGATATATCTACGAGTCACCCTCCTCTAAGGTGTTCCATTGCGATGTCATGGCAACTCAAATCCTCGCTATGATGACAACCGTTCACCACCCTCTTAAGTGTGGAATTGTTCTCTACCTAGTGAACCATCGTCATCTGTTCCACTCCATCCCTCCAGATGTATGCCTCGTGTCTCAGCTCGAGAGATGTTTCAATGACTCACCCCGTGAGTTGATCCCGAGTTGTTCGATCTTCGAGAAGATCGATCCCTCTAGAGTTTTCATTTCTTCTCGTGGTCATGTTGAATGGAGTTCTCAAAGCAAGATGTCAAGATCAAGATGATGCAATTAATCAACATCTTCGAGAAGGGCAGTTGGATCCTAAAGATCGTAATAGTTTTGTGATCCCCTTTCCTCTTGCCTCATGTCTTGAATCTCGGGACGAGATTCTTGTTTAGTGGGGGCGAGTTGTCACATCCCTAGTCCTGGTATGCAGTAGGCTAGCCCTTCATATGTGCATCATGTTTAACTTTAAAATGAACTTGAAATGGGGGATGTTCAAACCCTAGCATAAAAATGAATCCACCAGGTTCAACTAAAATATTTTTCAGTGAACCCAAATGACCTACAAAAATGTTCATCATTTTTGGAAAATGCTCGAAACAGCAACCAGAGGTGATGCACATTTTTGCATGACATTTAGGATTGTTGAATTAACACATATTGTATTTTGAATTGGAGCAAATAAATACTATAAATACTTTATTGCTCCAATAATTCTGATTTTTATTGAGGGGCTTTGGAATAATCCTTTTAGTCCCTGCAAAATTTATTAGGAGCAACAAAATTAGTTTGGTTCAAAAACCAAATTAAAACATATGTCAGAAATAGAAAACAGAAACCAAAACAGAAATAAAGAGAGAGAGAGAGAGAGACAGAGAGAGAGAGAGAGAAAACCCACCTGGCGCTTACCTAAGGCCCACTTACCTAGTGGCCCAGCAGAATCGGCCCAGCCCACCTCCTCCTCCCTGTCATCTTCCTCCCCCTCGCCCCAAAGCAGCTCGGTGGCGAGCGCGTGTGCCGCCGCGCATGGCCACATGCCGGCCACCTCCAGGCTGCCTGCCTGCGCCTCGACCCCCTGGAGACGCCACGCACCCCCTCCAGGCTCTCTCACTCTCTCTCGCTCCTCCCCCACCCCCTCTGCTCTCTCCCTCTCTGCACCTCGACCCTCTGGAGATACCTCTCCGTCATACGGAGTGACAAATTCATGTCTTGATTTGTGCCAACCGAACAGACACTTTTGGAGATACCTGTAGTGCACCTTTATAGTCATCCAGTTACGTTGTGACGTTTGGCACACCCAAAGAACTCCTACGGTATCCGGGAGTTACACAATCTCATGGTCTAAGGAACTGATACTTGACATTAGAAAAGCTTTAGCAAACGAACTACATGATCTTGTGCTATGCTTAGGATTGGGTCTTGTCCATCACATCATTCTCCTAATGATGTGATCTCGTTATCAATGACATCCACTGTCCATAGTCAGGAAACCATGACCATCTGTTGATCAACGAGCTAGTCAACCAGAGGCTCACTAGGGACATGTTGTGGTCTATCTATTCACACATGTATCACTGTTTTCGGTTAATACAATTATAGCATGAACAACAGATAATTATCATGAACAAGGAAATATAATAATAATCATTTTATTATTGCCTCTAGGGCATATTTCCAACAAAACTCTGGGCGCCAAAATGTGAGTCTGACTTCACCTCACACTTGTTTAAAAAAAAGACTTTACCTCACACTTTTTCTTTCTTTTTATTTTTTTCCTCAAAAGAAAGGAAAACTTTTAGATTCAACCGACTGATTTCTAGGAAGAAATCAGCTGGCTCGTTTGGCTGCCACGTATCCTGGCGTGTCTCTTCCATCTCCCTTATGCTCTGATCCATACGTGTGCCTTCTAACGTGTCTTTGCCGTCTCGTCTCATCTATCCTTCCTCTCCCAGCGCGTGGCATCCATCTCGTCTCATCTCTCCTCACTTTGCGCACTCCCTCATTCTGCTGCAGCAAGTTTTTGTCTCTACTGCACCCTTTGGACCACCGCCCCTACGACCCATGGCCACCCTTGGCAGGCACACATGACCACCACGCAAAGAGCCGGCGTGCTACAATGGCATGACCACCACCAAGCGAGCTAGGGTGCTGCAATGGAGTTTCGCTGGGCCACCGGCCGCTACGACCCATGGCCACCACCGTCAGGCACACATGACCACCACACAAAGAGCCGAGGTGCTGCCATAGAGTTTCGTCGGGCTGCCGGCCGCTACGACCCATGGCCACCGCCGTCGGGCACGCATGACCACCACACAATGAGACGAGGTGCTGCCATGGAGCTTCGTCGGCCGGTGGAACCTCGCGGGTGCTGCAACGGAGCATCACCGGCCACCGGATGAAAAGCAATGGCGTGGTCCAGGAATCGTGTGGCCAAAATCAATGTTAATCAACGGCTGGCTAGGCGGCTGGTCTTTTCCTAAGATCAGTCGGCTGATTCCTAGAAAAGAAACTACTATTCCGAACAATACTTCAAAAAGAAAAAACTTTTCCCAGCACATAAAAAAGGAAAAGAAACTTAATTCCTGTATCCATAAAAAAACTTTGAAAACGACATAAGACATTTTAAAATATATAAAAAAATAGAAAACCTTCAACATTGTGTCATTATATGTGACCTTCCAGGAAAAATAACAATCTTGAAATACTACAAATATCTAAAAAAAAGTGCTCTCAGAAATGAACACTCTTCGAACTCATGAACATTTTTGGAATCAGTGAACATTTTTTAAAGCGATATGTTTTTCTGGAATTTTGGAATTTTTTTGAAATTTGTGAACAATTTTGAATTTGGTGAACATATTTTAGAAATTCATGACTTTTTTTTGAATTCATGGACATTTTGTTCGAATTCATGAATATTTTTTGAATATGCGAACAATTGACAAAATCATGAAAAAAAAAATCCCAAATTGTTTTCTCAGATCATGAAGATTTATTTAATAAGCAATTTGTTGTAAAAATCATGAACATTTTTTATGATTACTCAAACCAAACCATGTACATTTTTGAATTCTTGTACACGTTTTTGGACTTGGAATTTATTTATATTAAGAACTTTTTGAAATAAAAAAGGGGTTGTCCGATCCGGCATGGGCCAGCCCAAAAAGCCGCGCTGGGAATGAGGTCCCTTACCCTCGTCCCCCCCAGGCCAAGCCCACTCGGGTCTCACGTTAAATAGGATTGACACGTAGAAGGAACAATAACTTGGTATTTGTGTGGTGGTTCCACAAGCTAGTGGAGACCGGCAGGTCTTGTGTTTGAAGTACAACATTGTTTGTTTTTTGCTACTTTAATGGCCATTTGGTGCGTGGCCCCATTGTCAGCAAGGCAAGTCCTACTTGTCTGGACGATATGGCTTACATGTCAGGGTCCACCGCGACAGTTTTGCTGTTTTAATAGCCATTCGGTGCGTGGCCCCGTTGTCAGCAAGGCAAGTCTCACTAGTTTGGACGGTATGACCTACATGTCAGAGTCCACCGCGCCAGAGTAGGCCCAGCATAATCATGTCGCTTTTTCTTAAACAAAAATCATAAAGATTCAACTATGTAAATTATTAACCAAACCAATTTAGTTTTGAGATTTACTTATTGGCATATCATAGATTTGTCAAAAACGACCTATTCTTTAATTTTCTATAAGAATACAAGTAAAATTTGACAAACACATGCACAACCCAGTGGTTTGAACCATGATCTACAAAATGGTGGACGGGCGTTCGAATTCCTGCCCAAGCGAGAGCCTGCAAATTTTTTTTGGGTTTACTGCACGCTCGCCTTCCCCTCTTGTCATCGCCCCTGGAGGTCGCCGTGGATATCACCCACGCCTGTCAGCCCCAACGAGTTCCCGGGCCCGCTTGTCAGTGGTTGCGGCTAAAGAAGTCCTCGGTCAGATTCAGCTCCAGATCTGGATCTGGCAATTCTCACACCAGGGACCCTCTATTTCTGCAAAATGATGGGTCTCCTTCCAGAACTTTCCAATTACGAGTACGAGAATTGAAAGACATGAAAATTCTCAATTCTCTACGGCGTCTAGTAGATAGAAACAAGAAAATCAGAAGAATCTTTCTCTCTATTCACTATCATTCCGCGTCTTCGACTTCTATTAGTTTCTTTTCTTCTTTAACGCAATAGCTATAGTTTGATATAAGAATCCATTTCTCAAAGTAATGTAAACCATTCTCTTATAGGAAATGGTTCGAAAATCGCTATTCCACCTTTTAGGTATCGTGAAAAGTGATACATGTGAAGATCGTGCATTTCAGTCAAATTCAGATCCGTTTTTCGAGTCCATGATATAATATAACCAAATTGGATAGATCTTCCACCTGTTTAGCTAAGAAAGAATAGATACAGAGGTGGATAATAGATCGATATGAAGATCATGAGCTGCCCCATAATGAAATCGCCAGTAGTCGCGAATATCTCCTTCTTCCCTAATCCAAGATTGGAGAAAGAAGATCTAAGAGGGACCTATGGAGAATGTAGTCAGAAATCCATAATAGAGTCCGACCACAACGACCGAATTAATTATCCTCATCGAGAAACTTAGACTACTAAATAGAAAAGATTTGAAAATCATGGCATGGGTCTCCTTTTTTCTTTCTTTAGAGTTTTCTATATGCACAATTTCTCGATGTTTCGATGAGAATTTCTTGACTTTCCATATATAGAAAGAGATAGACTATAAATTACATCTCTTATGTCAATAAGACCAAAGGGATGGATATTAAATGATAGGAACTGCTAGGAAGTGAAATAGAATGAAATAGAGCCACTTTGGGCTTCCCTATGAAATGAGGCATGGAACGGAGCCACTACGAAGAAATTATGGGAGTTACGAAAGAAGCTTCAGACTCATATTGTTAATGGGTTGAGAGCGGGAGTTGAACCCTAGGAGGTCGAATCCCCCCTTGTTCCTCAGTAGCTTAGTGGTAGAGCGGTTGACTGTTAACTGACTGGTCGTAGGTTCGAATCCTACTTGGGGAGATTTTATTCATTCTTTAATGTAAGAATTTTAATGTAAGAATAAAGAATTGAATTAAAGGGCTTGCTTTGACCCTCAGGAGTAGGTAACCCGTTCGCTATCCTTGTTTCTATTTCTATTGCATTCTATCTCATCGTATCACATTCTGTTCTATGATTCCACTTCGACAAAAGGAAAGAGCATACCTAAGTTCAATAGCTTTACGTCCGCTATCCCAATCATGATTGTCCTACCCTCAGGGGGAAAGTAAAGGCCCTTCCCCCTTTGGAAGGTTGTGGGCGAGGAGGGATTTGAACCCTGACACCGTGGTTCGTAGCCACGTGCTCTAATCCTCTGAGCTACAGGCCCAGCTGTCTCCACTGGATCTCTTCCCGGGGGCACCCCTTCATTTCAGGTTAAGAAGATGGGAAAGCGCCTTTCTCTCTATAAGAACAGTGTGTTCCGAGGTGTGAAGTGGGAGAGAGGGGATGTGATGATTGAGGTTTTGAATAAGACGACCTTTGCATTTTAGATTTGGATCTTTTTCTTATTTCAAAATAGTGAAAAAGTCAAATAAGAGGTGTTAAGCTTTTTATCATTCTGGCATCGAGCTATTTTGCCGCAGGACCTCCCCTACAGTATCGTCACCGCAGTAGAGTTTAACCACCAAATTCGGGATGGATTGGTGTGGTTCCTCTACGCCTAGGACACCAGAATATCGAACCATGAACGAGGAAAGGCATGAGATAAATATTGGCTAGTAATTGTGAATCCCCAATTCTTGACTGAAAGGGACACCAAAGGCCTCTGCCCTCCTTCTCTATCTATCCAAGAGATGGAAGGGCAGAGCTTTTTTTTGGTTTTTCCATCTTTTCATCAAAGAGTTGAACAATGAAGATAGATGGCAAGTGCTTGATCGATTTGATCAGGCCGTGTAGGAACAAGGTTCAAATCGTTCGTTCGTTAGGATGCCTCAGCTGCATACATCACTACACTTCCACACTAGTAGAAAAGGGGGCAATGGTCCAGGCCAGGTCAGCCCATTAGTGCCGGTTCAACCCAGAACCGGGACCAATGGGGGCATTGGACCCGGTTCAAGCCCCGGGGGCCGGCCGGTCCACATGGGCCATTGGTCCCGGTTCGTCTGGACCTTTTGGTCCCGGTTGGTTGGACGAACCGGAACCAATGCGCCTCGCTCCTGGCCCACCACCATTGGTCCCGATTGGTGGGACGAACTGGGACCAAAGTCTGCCCTTTAGTCCCGGTTCAAGCCACCAACCGGGACTAAAGGGTTGGCCCTCGTTGCGGTCAGAGTTTAGTCCCACCTCGCCAACCGAAGGGGAATCAGACCGGTTTATAAGCCCCTCCCTCTCTCCCTTTGTTGAGCTCCTCTCAAATTGAAAATAGATGCCCTTATACAGGAAATTAAATTTAAATTCATATGAATTTCTCTGAAATTAGTAGAAATTCATTATGAATTTAGGTTGAATTTTCTCTATAAGCGCATCTATGCTCATTTCTGAGCAGTTTTTTATATAGTTTTTTTTCTTTTCTGCTATATTTATTTTTTTCTATTTATTTCTGAGTTGTAATAAGTCATTAAAAATAAGCATCTATGCTCATTTTTTAAGTAAAGTTAATCACAACTATTTTTGCTTCTATTTTTTTCTGAGTAGTTTTTTATATAGTTTTTTTTTCTTTTCTGCTACATTTATTTTTTTCTATTTATTTATGAATTGTAATAAGTCATTAAAAATAAGCATTTATGCTCA
>NC_041391.1:62917889-62918698 GCF_002162155.2 Triticum dicoccoides
AAATAAGCATCTATGCTCATTTTTTAAGTAAAGTTAATCACAACTATTTTTGCTTCTATTTATTTCTGAGTAGTTTTTTATATAGTTTTTTTTTTCTTTTCTGCTATATTTATTTTTTTCTATTTTTTTCTAAATTGTAATAAGTCATTAAAAATAAGCATCTATGCTCATTTTTAAGTAAAGTTAATCACAACTATCAAAAATAAGTCATTAAAAATAAAAAAGAGGCGCAATGCTCGTTAATTTGCTTCAAGCCTTTCGGAATAGTGTCAACTGCACTGCACATAGCTCTGTGCAGTCTACCCCTATTCCTCAAGGCTTGAAGCTAACGAACATGCAGGTGAGCATTGAGCCTCTTCTTCATCGTCTCTGCACTTAGGGCTTATAAACAGCTGTGAGTGCCTCTCGCTGGGCGAGGTGGGACTAAAAAAACAGCTGCAGAAAGAATCCACTAAAAAACAGTTGCAAAAAATAAAAAATTAGACGGGTACATTGGTACCGGTTGGTGGAGCCAACCGGTACGAATACACCTCTTTGGTACCGGTTGGTGCCACCAACCGGGACCAAAGGTCCTCATTTCCCGCCCTTTGCGGTGCCGAAAAGAGGCCTTTGGTCCCGGTTGGTGGCTCCAACCGGGACAAAAGGCGTGCATTGGTACCGGTTTGCCGTACGAACCGGGACCAAAGCCTTTGCTATATAAGTAGCACTGCCGCACCGCCCCAAGTTCGATCCCTCCCGACGCCGCGCGCCGTCCCCTGCCACCACCTCGTCGTCGCTGGCCCGCCCCGACGCCGTCGCCGCCCCGCCCC
>NC_041391.1:62919254-62921754 GCF_002162155.2 Triticum dicoccoides
GCCCGCCCTGCCGCCGCGCCCCGCTGCCGTCCCCGACGTCGCCGCCTGCCCTGCCGCCGCGCTCCGCTGCCGTCCTCGCCGTCGCCGTAGCCGTCTCCATCGCCGTAGCCGTCGCCGTGAGCAACTTTATTTTATTTTTGTTAGATTTTTTTAGATTTTTTTGTTAGTTCATAGATTTGTTAGATTAGATTTGTTGTAATTTAGATATGTAGTTCATATTGTGTAATTTAGATTGTGTAATTAATTTGTTCATATTATGTTAGATTTTTTTAGATGTTTTTGTTAGTTCATAGATTTATTTGTTAGATTAGATGTGGTGCAATTTAGATACGTAGTTCATATTGTGTAATTTAGATTGTGTAATTAATTTGTTCATATTATGTTAGATTTTGTTTCTGTTAGTCGATTTTTTTGTTAAATTTTGTTAGATTTTTTATGATTTTTGTTAGATTTTGTTAGATTTATTTTAGATTTTTTTGTAGTTCATAGATTTTTTTGTTAGATGTGTAGTAATTTAGATGTGTAGTTCATAGATTTTCTGTTCATAGAATCTTTATGATTTTTTTCTGTTGTAATTTTGTTTATAGAATTTTAATGATTTTTTTGTTCATAGTACGTATTTAGAAAAATGAAAAAAATAAGAAGAGAAAGTGTTTAATATAATTAGTTAGAAAAATACTAGTTTATTTTTAGTAATTCTACTTTATTTTATTTATAGTAAGTGCTTCATATATAGTTGAACTAGCTAGTTGATTTAATAAAATACTTTATTTTACTATATATAGAAGTAGTTTGTTTTTAGTAAGTACTACTTTATTTATTTATAGTAAGTGTTTAGTAGTTGAACTAGCTAGTTGATTTAATTAATAAAACTACTTTATTTAACTATATATAGAAGTAGTTCCCGCATCGACGTCGGCGATGCCTATCCCGCATCCTCGTCGTCGTCGACTCGGTGGTGGAGGCTTGCTAGATCAGGGCCACGTTCGGGACTGGGCTCCGCCGTGCTGATATTGGGAGGTGCTACCTTTCGGGGGACGTAGGTTGGTGAGGAGGCAGCCCATTGTTGACCCGATCCTTGTTTGGTGGCGGTCGCGTGGTCCAGTGACGGTGCCGAGGCTTCCGGACACCGCGGAGGTGGTACGTCACCGTGTCAGCGAGGAGGACGAGCACGTCCGTCGCTACATGGTTGCATTGGAGGGCAGGTTCGACAATACCTGGCAGGTTCTCCAGGGATCTCACTGGAGCTATGATCTTGTGATGGTTCCTTATCTTTGGGTGTCCACCGCCCACGTCGATACCCGTCGGGCGCTACGGTTCTACTTGTATTAGTGATGCTATATTAGTGATAATATTCGATGATGTACGGACACCAAGAGATGATGTACTTTCGCTTATAATTATTGAATGCATGCTAATTTGAATACTACTTTATTTTATGATTTGGTTTTGCTTATTTTATGATTTGATTTTGCTTACTGAATGCTCATATTGGATAAGTTCTCCTTCATTCCCGTGTGCTAGACAATTTGATGTAATAATGCACTCGGGAATGAAAGGAGGAGCTACGTACATCACCGATAGTCAACCCATGATTAATAATCTAGTTTAATATTTGAATTATGAACATAGGCTGGAAATGTCGTACTCGGACGACGAAAACCGCCCGGGGGAGTGCGACTGGTGGCACGACGACCGAGGTATCTGCGACAGCTTCATTGAGCTGGACGAAGATCGTTGCTTCAGCATTAAGCTCGAGGAGACCTTCGATGTTCATACGGTACGCAACTGACGATAATAGTTTTTTTCGTAATTACTCATGACTTCAACTATTTTAATCATGACAATATTTTTCATCTTTTCCAATTCGACTAGCTTATCCCATGCTTTGCAAGACGCTATGTCTTGGAGAGGATGGGTTTTGAAGACCATGAAATTTTAAAAACCAAAAAAATTATCCTAAGTACCCATCATGGTGTGGATTTTCAAGTAAAGCTGTACAATGCTCAGAGTGTAACTCATTTTGGTTGCAAAAATTGGGAAGCACTTTGCAAGATGTATGGTTTTGATGAGGGTATGCTTGTTACCATGGATCTTGCTGATCCTACAATCGAGCAAGAGAGACCTACGATTTTTGTCCTTGTGGATACACCTCCAATTCTTCCCCCATGTGAGCTTAACATAGTTATTAAGTAATTTATATTGCTTATTTCAAAATAGTTGACAACTTATTCTTCATTGACAGCTTATTTTCATTCTTCAAAGAATGTGCGGAAGATGGTAGACAGAACCTACTACACCGAAGGCTCTGAACTAACTTATCAGGAGAAAAATCATCTGGTCGCATTTTGTACCGATCTTGAGAATTACAATGTCTACAATCGAACTCCTCAACATTATGGTCAATACGTGCCACTAGTGCACGTGTTGAACTACGGTAACTACCATGGAGATACCCTGGTAAGATTTTTTACTATTACGACATCCGTGCATCTTTTTG
>NC_041391.1:62926754-62948121 GCF_002162155.2 Triticum dicoccoides
ACATGATTACTTGCAACATGATTTCTCCCGTGAACTCAAGAACGAAAGTAAATACTCACAAATGATAAACATGCTCAAGATCAGAGGAGTATTAAATAGCATAATGGATCTAAACATACAATCTTCCACCAAATAAACCATATAGTAATCAACTACAAGATGTAATCAACACTACTAGTCACCCACGGGCACCAATCTATAGTTTTGATACAAAGATTGAATGCAAGAGATGAACTAGGATTTGAGAGGAGTTGGCGCTGTTAAGATGTTGATGAAGATACACCTCCCCAAGATGGGAGAGTTGTTGGTGATGATGATGACGATGATTTCCCCCTCCGGGAGGGAAGTTCCCCCGGCGGAATCGCTCCGCCGGAGGGCAAAAGTCCTCCTGCCCAAGTTTCACCTCGAGGCGGTGACACTTTGTCCTGAATTTCCGCTCCTAATTTTTTCTAGGTCAAAATGACTTATATACCAGAAGATGGGCATCGGAGGTGGGCCAAGGAGGGCAGCACCCACCAGGGCGCACTTGGGCCTCCTGGCGCGCCCAGGTGGGTTGTGCCCACCTGGTCGCCCTCCTATAGTACTTATTTGCTCCAATATTCATTAAATATTCCATAAAATATCCTCGGGGAGTTTCAGCTCATTTGGAGTTGTGCAAAATAGGTAGCTTGACGTAGATTTTTCAGGTCCAGATTTCCAGCTGCCAGAATTCTCCCCCTTGATCCATACCTTGCATTGAGAGAAAAGGCATTAGAATTACTCCAAAAAGCATTATTATACAATAAAACAACATAAATAACAGTAGGAAAACATGATGCAAAATGGACGTATCAACTCCCCCAAGCTTAGACCTCGCTTGTCCTCAAGCGAAAACCAAAATCGAAAAACATGTCCACATGCTTAGAGAGAGAGGTGTCGATAAAAACAAAAATACGGACATAGCAGCATCATGTGACTTATTGTAACAGCAACAAACTTCAATATATAACTTTTATTATAGAACTTTTATCATAGACTTCTCATGAACAAGTGACAATTTATAACAACAATGAAGTATAAAGCATAAACTCTATTGGAAACCAACAAACTATGTTCTCAGTCAACTTTGCAACTACAATTCATCATATTTTCAGGAAGGGTCACGTATCAGAGCCTTTAGGCAAGTCCACATACTCAACCATCATTTAGTCTTCTATGTTTGCTAACACTCACCACGTACACATCAGCAAAACATTTCAACCAGACCCAAAGAAAGATAGGGGCTTATAGTTTCACCTCCCAATACACTAACCTCAAGGGTGATGTCAACAATAATAACTTATGCCACCCATATTCAACTGGAGATATGTGCCTAGATCTTTCCTCACCACATGATGCTTGCCAAAGGATAAAAATAAAAGGAATAGAGAGAAAAACTTTGACTCTTGCGTAAAGGTAAATGCATGAAAGTAAAAGATATGCCCTTCGCAGAGGGAAGCAGAGGTTGCCATGCATTTTTTGTTTGTATGCTCAACCCCTTAGTGCAAGAGAACGTCACATTATATTGCCCCTTGTGATGGCAACCTTTATTATGTAGTATGTCGCGTTTATTCTTCACCATCACAAGTTCGTACAACACTTAATTTTCCCTTACACTAAACGATCTCACACTTTTATAAGCAATTTTTATTGCCCTTTTGCACCGATGAAAACTTACTTGAAATATCTTACTCAATCCATAGGTAGGTATGGTGGACTCTCAAACAAGATAGGGTTTAAGGGTTTTGGATGCACAAGTAGTATCTATACTTAGTGTGGAATTTTTGGCTAGCAAAGATAGGGTTAAGCACCACATGTTGAAGGATCTATGACAATATGACTTCTATGTGAATATGAACAAACATAAAACATTAAGTTGTCTTCCTTGTCCAACATCAACAATTTTGGCATATAATATTTTTATGGGTGCTCACAATCACAAAAGATTTCCATGATAATATATTTATATGTGAATCTTCTCTTCCCTTATTAATTATTTGATGTGTTGCATCATTGACCAATGCTATGTTTGTCAATCTACAATAAATTTTCTACTTATACTTTTCCTTATGTAATGTCATCACTTACCATAAGATTAGCATATGATGCTTTTCTTTTATTTCCTTTCTTTTTATTGCAGCAAGAGAGTAAAGAAGGCAAAACTCAAACTAACTTTATTATATCTCGCACACGATTACAAGGATTGATCACTAAGCAAACTCACACAAAGAAAGGATCGAACTAAGCCTTTATTGATCTAATAGCAAAAAATAACCATTGATCGAACTAAGAAAGTAAATGCAAATGATAGTGGAGATTGATACGATGCCGGGGCACCTCCCCAAGCTTGACGGAACCGAAGGGGAGTGCCCATACCCAATACTCAGTTTTCTTTTGGTGGTGATGAATAAGATAGTGGTGATGATGTAGAAGCAATCTTGTCCAATACATCTCTAAGCATATCTCTTAAGTTGTGAATCTCTCGAACAGCTTGGTGGAGCAGCTCAGTGTTCTTCTCTACTTCAGCCATGATATGCTTATTTTTTGGACCCCAAGAATTTGTCCCTGCATCACTTTCTCTTGGACGAGAAATGTCCCAATTGGATGGTATATGCGCACGAGGAGTGCTTTCGAACCCATAATTATGAATCAAATTGTGAAAATTATTTTTTTGTAACCCGTATAAAGGCCTCCTTGTAGGGAGTTCTTCATGATCTCTTGGGCCCTCTTGATTGTTTAGTGGCCTCATGGCTTGATGGGGGTTAGGATGAGTGGAGATGCCAGCCAGGATCCCTCTCTCAGAAGTCGGAGGGTGAATTCCGAACGAGTCATCCTCATCTTCCTCCATAATGATCTCTTCAGATCCCTCTTCCCTGGATTCTACGTGAAGCAACCAAGCGTCACCTTCTTCAGTGTTGGAGGAGGGAGAAGACATGATGCCTGGCTCAATAAATCTGACAGAAAACAGCAAGAAAAGAAAACATGAGATTTATCAGCGATACGGGGGTTAACAGATTCGGGAGGCATATATATATATATATATATATATATATATATATATATATATATATATATATATATATATATTTATTTATTTATTTATATTTATCTTGGGTAACAAGCAAAATGGAGGAAAAACGGAGACCGGAAAGCACCTGAGGTGGGCACAACCCACCTGGGTGCGCCAGGCAAGCCTGGCGTGCCTCGCGCGCCCTGGTGTATCATGCCCACAAGGGTCACTTTCCTGGAAGTTTTTTATTTTTCTAATTTTCTAAAAATTCTAAAACTAACAAAAAATATTTTTGCGGATTTTTTGGAGTTTGTTTACTTACCGTATCACGTACCTCCTTATTTTCATGATTCTGGAGTGTTCCGGAAGGACTCATTTATCTGTTCTTCCAGTGTCAAAGTTTGGATAACATTACTTTCAACATTAAAGGGCGTACCTGAGATATAGTGTTTTATTCGTTGCCCATTGACAACCTTCAGGTTAGTCCCTTCAGCACTATTTATTTTGATAGCTCCGGATCGATAGACCTCCTCGATGACATAAGGTCCTTCCCATTTGGAGAGGAGTTTTCCTGCAAAAAATCTGAAATGAGAGTTGTACAAAAGAACATATTCTCCGACTTTGAACTCGCGCTTTTGGATTCTTTTATCATGCCATCTTTTAACTTTTTCTTTGAATAACTTAGCATTTTCATAAGCCTGGGTTCACCATTCATCTAATGAGCTGATATCAAATAACCTCTTTTCTCCGGCAAGTTTGGAATCATAATTGAGTTATTTTATTACCCAAAATGCTTTGTGTTCTAACCCAAGAGGCAAATGACAAGTTTTTCCATAAACCATTTTATATGGAGACATACCCATAGGAATTTTGTAAGTTGTTCTATAAGCCCAAAGTGCATCATCTAATTTCTTAGACCAATTCTTTCGGGACCTATTAATAGTCTTTTGTAAAATTAGTTTTATTTCTCTATTGCTAAGTTCAACTTGACCACTAGACAAGATGATAAGCTGACGCAATTCTATGGTTAACATCATACTTAGCAAGCATCTTACAGAAAGCACCATGAATAAAGTGTGAACCACCATCAGCCATTAAATATCTAGGGACTCTAAACCTTGGAAAAATAACTTCCTTAAGCATTTTAATAGAGGTTTTATGATCAGTACTACTGGTTGGAATAGCTTCTACCCACATAGTAACATAATCAACAACAACCAAAATATGTGTATACCCATTAAAGGAAGGAAAAGGTCCCACAAAGTCAAATCCCCAAACATCAAATGGTTCAACAGCAAGTGAATAATTCATAGGCATTTCCTGACGCTTACCGATATTACCTATTCTTTGGCATTCATCACAAGATGAGACAAACTTACGGGCATCCTTGAAGAGAGTAGCCCAATTAAAACGAGATTGCAATACCTTATGAGTGGCTCCGTCTCCCGCGTGATGTCCTCGATAAGCTTCGGAGTGACATTTCCGTAGGATTTGTTCCTGTTCATGCTCAGGTACACAATGTCTAATAATACCATCTACTCCTTCTTTATAAAGATGTGGGTCATCCCAAAAGTAATATCTTAAATCATAGAAGAATCTTTTCTTTTGTTGGTATGTGAAGCTAGGTGGTATATATTTAGCAACAATATAATTAGCATAGTCAGCATACCAAGGTGTACTATGGGAAACATTTATTGCAGCTAGTTGTTCATTAGGGAAGCTATTATTAATTGGTTGTGGGTCATCAAGAATATTTTCAAGTTTAGACAAGTTATCAGCCACGGGGTTCTCTGCTCCTTTCCTATCAGTAATATGCAAATCAAATTCTTGTAGCAGAAGAACCCACCTAATGAGTCTAGGTTTAGCATCTTTCTTTTCCATAAGATATTTTATAGCAGCATGATCGGTGTGAACAATTACTTTAGAATCAACAATGTAAGATCTAAATTTATCACAAGCAAACACCACTGCTAAGAATTCTTTTTCAATAGTAGCATAGTTTCGTTAAGCACTGTCTAGAGTTTTACTAGCATAATGAATAATATTTAGTTTCTTATCAACTCTTTATCCTAGAACAGCACCAACAGCATAATCACTAGCATCACACATAATCTCAAAAGGCAAGTTCCAATCAGGTGGTTGAACAACAGGTGCAGTAATTAAGGCTTTCTTTAGTGTTTCAAAGGCTTCCATACGATCATCATCAAACACAAAGGGAATATCCTTTTTAAAAGATCCGTAAGAGGCCTAGGAATTTTAGAAAAGTCTTTGATGAACCTCCTATATAAACCAGCATGACCAAGGAAACTATGAATACCTTTGATATCTTTAGGACATGGCATTTTCTCAATTGCATCAACCTTGGCTTTGTCCACCTCAATGCCTCTTTCAGAAATTTTATGGCCCAAGACAATACCTTCATTAACCATAAAGTGTCACTTCTCCCAATTCAAGACAAGATTTATTTGTTCACATCTCTACAAAACTTGATCAAGATTGCTTAAACAATCATGAAAGGACTTCCCATAAACAGAAAAGTCATCCATGAAAACCTCAACAATCTTTTCACAAAAATCAGAGAAGATAGCAGTCATACATCTTTGAAAGGTAGCAAGTGCATTACATAAAGCGAAAGGCATATGTCTATAAGCAAATGCTCCAAAAGGACAAGTAAAAGTGGTCTTTTCTTGATCAGATTGTAAAACAGGTATTTGTGAAAAGCCAGAGTATCCATCAAGGAAGCAAAAATGTGTGTGCTTAGATAATCTTTATAACATTTGATCCATAAAAGGAAGAGGGTAATGATGTTTTCTAGTAGCTTTATTTAATTTTATATAATCAACTACCATTCTATAGCCCGTGACAATTCTTATCATTAGGAACAACAGTAATACCTCCCTTCTTAGGGACACAATGAACAGGACTTACCCATCTACTATCAGTTATAGGATATATTATACCTGCTTCCAGAAGTTTCAATATTTCCGTCCTTACCACTTCTTTCATTTTTGGATTTAACCGACGCTGGTGATCAACAACGGGTTTAGTATCGGGTTCCATATTAATCTTGTGCTGACATAGAGTGGGACTAATGCCCTTAAGATCATCAAGAATATATCCAATATCAGCCATGTGCTTCCTTAGAACTTTCAATAATCTTTCTTCTTCATGTTTTGAAAGGTTAGCACTAATAATAACAGGATATATCTTCTTTTCATCAAGATAAGCATATTTCAAAGTGTCTGGTAATTGTTTTAGTTCAAACATAAGATCACCTTTAGGTGGAGGAGGACCTCCTAGAGTTTCAATAGGCAAATTGTGTTTAAGCAGAGGTTGTTGTTCGAAAAAGATTCTATCTATTTCATTTCTTTCACGCATATGCAAATCATTTTCATGGTCTAGTAAATATTGTTCCAAAGGATCGGTAGGAGGCACAACAATAGAAGCAAGACCAATAATTTCATCCTTACTAGGAAAATCTTTCTTATGCGGTTGTTTACTAAACTTGGAAAAATTGAACTCATGAGATTCATCACCAAAGCTAACACCGACAGTTTGTTTTTTACAGTCTATTTTAGCATTAACAGTGTTCAAGAAAGGTCTACCAAATATAATGGGACAAAAGTTATCTTGTGGGGTGCTAAGAACAAGGAAATCAGTAGGGTATTTTATTTTCCCACACAAGACTTCAACATCTCTAAGAATCCCAATTGGTGATATAGTATCTCTATTAGCAAGTTTAATACTAACATCTATGTCTTCTATCTTAGCAGGTGCTATTTCATCTTTAATTTCTTGATATAGTGAGAAAGGAATAGAACTTACACTAGCACCTAGGTCACATAACCCATGATAACAGCGATCTCCTATCTTAACTGAGACAACAGGCATGCCAACAACTGGTCTATGTTTATCTTTGCCTTCAGGTTTAGCAATTCTAGAAGCTTCATCACAAAAGTAAATAACGTGCCCATAAATATTATCAACTAAGAGATCTTTAACCATAGCAACACTAGGTTCAACTTTGATTTGTTCAGATGGTTTGGGTGTTCTAACATAACTTTTGTTAACCACAGTTGAAACCTTAGCATGTTCCTTCATCCTAACAGGAAAAGGTGGGTTTTCAATATAAGTAGTGGGAACAACTGGATCAACATTGTAAATGATAGTTTCTCATTTAGCTTTCACTGGTTCTTAATTTCTTCTTTAATTGGTGGGTGATATTTAAACCACTTCTCCTTAGGGAGATCAACATGAGTAGAAAAATATTCACAAAAGGAAGCTACTATCTCATAGTCAAGTCCATATTTAGCGCTAAACTTTCGAAAAACATCGGTATTCATAAAATATTTAACACAATCAAACTTAGGTTTTGTCTGGGAAACTGATCCACGAACACCTATGGGACCGGCGGACCGAGCCCCTTTTTGGTTCGGCGGGGGGCGGAGATCGCACGAAGAGCAGATCGAGGTGAAGCACACGAGCAGTTTACCCAGCTTCGGAGCTCTCCGGAGAGATAATACTCCTACTGCTGCATGTCTGAGTGTATTGAGTTCTTGCTCGGGAGCGCTGAGTGCTACAGTACACTCCAGCTACTAACGAGACCGAGCGTGAGTGATTTCTGGCTTCCGAACCCCCCCTACGTTGCGCATGGGCCTCCTTTTATATGCTAAAGGGGTCACCGACAGGTGGCAATGTAGGCAAGGGTAAAAATGGAAAAGGAATAGCGGTTGGTACAGCTACCTGTACAGTGTATCCTACCTAACCCTGATGGCAGGGGACAAAGGCATTAAATGCCCATCTACGTCGCCCAAATAGTGCAGAGAAGGACTGTCAGGGACGCCACCTCTTGCCACGATGGCAATCTTGTCAGCGCCACTTGCCACCGCGCACCGCTGGCTGCACAGCCTCTTGCCACGCGCACCTGGAAAGGTCCCAGGGCGACACGTTGGTGGATGTGCTGGAGCACAGGTGCAGAGTGATAGCTTGTCGCGGCAAGCGCCTTGCCGCGGTCGTTGTCTTGTCGCGTCCGGAAGCTTGTCGCTCACTGGGCCTCGCCGGGACGCGTGGCGCGTCGCGGCAAGTTCCGTGAGATGCCTTGATTGGCCTTCCCGGCAAGCTCCTCTTGCCGGGGCCTTGTCTCCTTGCCGTGAATACTTTGTTCTTTTGCCTTGGTTGGCCTTCCCGGCAAGCTCCTCTTGCCGGGGCCTTGTCTCCTTGGTGTGAATACTTTGTTCTTGAGTGGCTTCACAGGAACCACGGAGGACCTTGGCGGTCACCCGGCAAGCCTTGCCGCGGGTGGCTGCAACTGCCCGTGCACAAGTTCGGGATACTAGGGTACCCCTACTCTAGTACACCGACAGGAGCGCCTGGGCCTGGGCCACACATGGTGCCGAGCGCTGTTGGGCCAGGCCCAAAACAGGGGACGGGCACGCGCGGCCTGGGTTACGCCGTATCTTTCTCCGTATCCACCGCGCCCTCCCCGAACGGCACGCATTGAATGCGGCGTCGTGGGAGAGATCGTGGGTGGTTTGTTTATTCGGAAAGACAGAACGCCCGCCCCCTCCCCCTTTATAAGCAGGGGAAACAGTGGCAGTTCGCCCATCTCGCCGGTTGTTACTCCAATCTCAGAAATCTCCGCCGCTCCCCCCTTCTTGCCAAAGCTGAAAGAGAGCAGCGCTCCGCCCCCCGTTGCCACCAGCATCACCAACGCCGTCGATCTCCTCCACGACCTCCGCCATGGCTCCGAAAGCCGACAAGGGGAAGGTCGTGAAGTCGGCCGAGGCGCAGCGGCTCGCGGTGCTGCGGAAGGAGCGGGCAATCTCCCCCCTCAGCTCGGCGCGAAGGAGCTGAGGGAGTACTACTACCTATTCTGGTCGACGGAGACGCGAGCGCATCCGCGCACGAAGGTACTCCCGGCTGCCGCTTCGGAACTGGCTACGAATGGGTACCCCTTCTTCGCGTTATTCTTCTACTGCGGGCTCTGCCCGCCCTTCTCTGAATTTTTCTGCAATATTATGAACACCTACGGGTTCCGCCTCCTTGACTTCACCCCCAATGCTGTCCTGACCATGGCAGTTTTCGCACATCTCTGCGAAAACTTTGTCGGAGTCTATCCCAACGTAGCTCTTTTCCGCCATTTCTTCATGCCCCGAGTTGAGAGAGGAGAGCCCCTATCCGGCGGAATCGCCAGGATCTCGAGGACCGGCAGGAAGGAGGCTTATCTAGAGGGAGAGCTCCGCAGCAAGTGGTTGGAATGGAGAGCAGAATGGTGCTGGATTGTCGAGGAGAACCCGCAGCCATTTACTGCACAGCGCCAAGTCCCAATAGCGTGTGGCAACGATTGGAGCAACGTGGCCCCGGAGGACGATAGGCTAAGGATTGCCGTCACCCGGATCCTACGCCTCAGGCTTGCCGGGCTCACCGTAGGCGCTGTTGGCGCAGATTTCCTTCGCCGCCGCATCGCCCCCCTGCAGGAGAGGAGGAGACCCGCCTGGGAGTTCCAGAACGCGGCGGATATCATGAGGCTGCGCCCGGGCCTCAACTTCAACTTCACCGTCTTGGAATTGGACGCGATGATCCTGGAGCTGTTCAAGCGCGATCCTCAACACCCAGAAGCGTTCATGTTGCCGAGGGGTGTTGTTCCGCTATGAAACAACTCTTCGCTTGACCGCATCCGTGCAATGATGCCATTGTGCGATTCGCATGGGATTGTCCCAACTTGGCAAGAGCCTGTAGATGACGTCGTGCGGGAGTTCTTCGACGGCTTGGTAGAAGTGGCGGTCCGCCCTGATGAACAAAAGAGCCTCACCCGCGACACCACCGATGCGGAGATGCAGCGCATCGCCACCAGGCTGGAAGAGGCGGCAGCAGCCGCTGCCGCGAGCGAGTTCGGATTCACCGTGGAGGAGGCCGAGGCAGCAGAGGCGGCAAGCCTTGCCGAGCGAGAGGAGCTTGCCGGCGAGTAAGAGCTTGTCGGGCCTGATGCTGAGTCGAGCGAGCCCGGCGAGGGAGAGCTTGTCGGGCTCGAACCTTTAGGCAGCTCGTCGCAAGCGGAGCCCCCAGCTCCACCAAGAAGGCGTCTCCGCTGGGCCGGGGACGTAGCGGAGCGGCAGACGAGTCAACAGCCGCCATGCCGCGCGACACGCTCTACTGCGGCAAGCAGTGCTGCCGCGGGAGAGCCTCCCGCCGCTGCGGCAACTAGAGTGGGGTCTTCCCGGTCCACCGCTACTGCTCCCGCCGGCAAGGAGAACGCGCGCAACAATGCCGACGACGCCGTTGCCACCGAAGGAGAAACCAGTGCTGATGATCCCGCCGGCGAGGAGGCCGCCAAGGCTGCCGCCGCAGAATCCGGCGAGGGATCCGGCGATCGCACTGACGGCCCCGAGGCCGCAGGAGCGCCAGGCGCTACGCCGACCGCCGATCCCTCCGCCACTCCTGCAGCGCCAGGCTCCGAAGAGCCCCAGCCCGGCGCCTATCTGAAGGCCGGCGATGGCATCCTCATCAAGCTCCCCTGGGCGTCAAGCTCCAGGGCGCCTGTCGAAGGAGAGATGCTGGATGGAGAAGTGCTCGCCTCCAATGGGCTGACGTTGGTCGACGCGCCAAGCAGCAGTAGTGACGAGCCTGAGGAGGAGCAGCTGCTGCGGAAGCTGCTGTCACTCTACCGCGCCCGACAAGCCAAGCTGGTATCCCGAGAAGCGCTTGTCGCGAAGGCGGGAGTGGATATCGAGAAGCGCGTGGAAGAGCTCCGGGGTTTCAGGCAGGAAACTCTCCGGGCCCTGGCAGAGGAGCGGGAACAAGTCGACGAGGAGCGGAAAGCCTTCCTCCTCGAGAAGGCTGAAATCGAAGAGCAACAACGGCTTGTTGCCAAGAAGCTATCTGCGCAGGAAGGCGAGTTGGCACAGCGCAAGGTCAACCTTGACAGCCACGAGGAGGAGCTTGCCGTGCGCGAGCAAACATTTGGCGGGGCTCTCAAGGAGGCAAAGGATGCTGCCGCAGCTGCCGAGGCCGCCAAGAAGGAACTGGAGACGAAGGTGGCGCAGCTGGAGGCCGATCTCAAAGCGAGCGGTGAGGAGCTTGCTGCGCTCAAGCGTGAGCGCGAGAAGGACGCCGCCACTCATGGCGAGCTGCAAGGTCGCCTCGCTGAGAGGAGCAAAGAACTTAGCGCCGCCAAGGACTCCAATGCAGATCTCGAGTTGAAGCTGGCCACTTTGACTCAGACGCTGGATGGCGCCAGGGAGCGGGAGGTGGCCTTGTCGGAGAAGATCAAGGCCGACGAGGCGCTGCTGGCGAATGCTGCTGCCGCCCAGGACACTTTTAGGGAGACTATGGAGCACTGGACCGAGGGTCTTGTGGATGCTGCCGCGGCCATCGACAAGGAGCTGGCGCAGTTGGGGATGGAGGATTTCGGGTACTCCTCCGATGAGCACCTCCAACCCAGCGCCAAGCTCAGCTTGTTCTTCGAAGGCGTGGAGACGGCCCTCCAGCGACTCCGGGAGAAGATCCCAAAGCAGCTGGCTGACGAGTCGCGCAAGATCTGCGCGGGAGCTCTCCAAAAGGTGCTGGTGAAGGTGGCCTTCCGCAACCCAGGCCTCAACCTCACCAACGTCCTCAGGTCCTTGCCACCGGATGCCGATCTGGAAGCGCTCAAGGCCCTTGTCGCACCCATTGTGGACAAGGTGAGCGGGATCAAGAGGGTTGAAGGCGATCGCGTAGATTAGGCTGCCCGTTTTCTCTTTTTCTTGTCGCTGCTGGTCATGTCATGGGTACAATCTGTTAGAGCTGCGACAAGCTATCTTGTAATATGACTCTATTTTGATTGCTATGTTATTTCCTTTACTTGATTCCTTCCTTTGTATGTTTTTGCCCTGCGCTTTTAGGGAACTTGTCGGCGCAGGCACCTTAGCCGCGAGCGCTGAGTGCGGGATGTCAGCAGCCTGCTGGCGGTGCCGCTACCGACAAGAAACCTTGTCGCAACTAGTCGCAGCTCACTTAAGTTGTTGAGCGGAATCGAAACAAAGTAAGGGCGCAACTAGCTACGAGTTCGTTCCTCCGCGCACAGGTTTTCCATACAACGCACGGTCGTTCTAGGAAGATAACTTAAAAATTAAAAACTGGTTGCTCAAATTTTGGCAACTTAGCTTTTCTGTCTTTTGCTTCCCGGCAAGGTGAGACTTCCTTGAACGATGCCTGGTCCACATCATTATCTTCTCCTTTCCCCCCGGCAAACTTGTGGGCGAGGGAACCTTCCTTCCTTTGAGAAAGAGAAAGAAGAGAAAATAAAGATATGGGGCCTCACGGCTCGTTATTGCTTACTGGGGGTAGGTGCTGCACAAAGTGTCAGATAATGCATGCAAAGAGAAGCAGAAAGCATGAAATTGACAAGATGTGCGGAGCACATGAGCTTTACTTATGCATGGGGTCTGCGCCCGGCTTTGTACAAAGGATTACATGCAACATCGGCAAGACTTGTACAAAAGGTGGTTGCCGGAACAGGTTTCGGCAACCGCGCCTTATGGGTAAAACTTACGAAGATGCTCAATGTTCCAGGAGTTGCTCACTGGAATGCCATCTTCGGTTTCAAGGCGAACAACGCCATGCCTAGTGACTCGTTTCACCCGGTAAGGACCTTCCCACTTCGGCGTCAACTTGTTGGAATTCTTGGCGGACTGAACACGCCGAAGAACAAGGTCGCCTTCCTCGAAACTTCTGGCATTAACTTTGCGGCTATGGTAGCGGCGCAAAGCTTGCTGGTATCGAGCATCTCGTACAGCAGCCTGAAGACGGTCCTCCTCAAGGAGCAGCGCGTCATCTTGTCGCAGCTGCTCTTGCTCAAGCTCATCATAAGAGAGCACTCGAGGTGACCCGTATACGAGTTCCATGGGGATAACTGCCTCTGCTCCATAAACTAGAGCGAAAGGTGTCTGGCCAGTGGCTCGATTTGGCGTCGTCCTGATCGACCAAAGAACCACCGGCAGCTGCTCAATCCAGTTCCTTCCGCACTTGCGCAGCCTCTCGAAAGTCCTGGTCTTGAGTCCATGCAACACTTCAGCATTTGCCCTCTCCGCTTGACCGTTGCTTCTCGGATGAGCAGCAGAAGCAAAGGAGACCTTGGCGCCAAGATCTTGGACGTACTGCATGAAGGTGCGGCTCGTGAATTGCTTGCCATTGTCGGTGATGATCCTGTTAGGGATCCCGAAGCAGCAAACAATCGACCTGAAGAACTTGACTGCTGACTGTGTTGTCACCTTCCTCACTGCTTCCACTTCCGGCCACTTTGTGAACTTGGCGATTGCAACGTACAAGTACTCAAAGCCCCCGACAGCTCGGGGAAAAGGGCCAAGGATGTCGAGCCCCCAGACCAAAAATGGCCAGGATAAAGGGATCGTCTGGAGAGCTTGAGCTGGCTGGTGTATCTGCTTGGAATGGAACTGGCACGCTTCACACTTGGTTACTTGTGCAGTTGCATCCTGGAGGGCTGTCGGCCAAAAGAAACCTTGCCGGAATGCTTTGCCGGCAAGTGCTCTTGCGCCAATGTGATGGCCACATATGCCTCCATGTATCTCTGCCAATAGCTTTCGTCCGTCTTCCCGGTGAATACACTTCAATTTCACGCCATTGAGTCTTCTTCTGTACAGTGTGTTGTCGACAAACTGGTACATACTCGACTGCCGGGCTACTCTTTCCGCTTCTTCTTGCTCTTGGGGAAGTTCTCCTGTCTGAAGGAAACGGACAATCTGCTGTGCCCATGCTGGAGCCTGCGGCTCGACAACAAGGACTAAAGGCACAACTGCTGCTGTTGGAACATCCGCTTTTACGGCGAGAACCTGCGGCTCAGCCGAAGCTTGATGTTCCCCAGCAAGCTTGCCAGAGAAAAACTTGTCGGGAGCGTCTGCTTCAACGGAGCAAACCCTTAGGCTTGCCGGAGCAGACTGCTCCTCAGCACCTTTGGTGTTGATCTTGGGGACCTTCTTGGCGGCGGCTTCAGGAAGCTCTGCCGGAAAATAGTCACCAGAAATCAACTTCCTCTTCTTGCTCTGTCCAGTTGACGGTGTTACAGACGGTTGAGTCAGCTTGAGCACAAAGATCCCTGGTTCGTAACTTAAGTGCAGCGCACTTTGACAGGCTATCGGCAATGTCGTTCTGAGCTCTTGGAACATGTTCCAACTGTAGGCCGCCAAAGTGCTCTTCTAGCTTTCTCACTTCATCAACTTAAGCTTCCATCAACGGACTCTGATAATTCTTGTTCACTTGGCGAACGACAAGCTGTGAGTCACCCCTGACAATGAGCTTCTTGATCCCAAGGTCTGTTGCGACCCTGAGACCGGCAAGCAAACCTTCATACTCTGCGGTATTGTTCGTTGCTTGCTCCTTGGGAAAGTGCATCTGGACTACGTACTTGAGGTGCTCTCCGGTGGGTGCGACAAGTAGCACGCCCGCACCGGCGCCTTGCAGCGAGAAGGCACCATCAAAGTACATCAGCCACTCTTTGCTTGCTTCCTCTTCAGACTACCCTTGCAAATGTTGAACCAGCATTCTTCAACAGGAAAGGCATCCGTACGAAACAGTATGTGCCACATGGGGTGATGAATGCGGTTTTCTCCTCATCCTCTTCTGCCATGAAGATCTGATGGTATCCTGAGTATGCATCAAGAAATGAAAGCAAATCACATCCGGCCGTGGAATCAACAATCTGGTCGATGCGCGGCAAGGGGAATGGGTCTTTGGGACAAGCTTTATTGACATCGGTAAAGTCGATACAAAGCCTCCATTTCCCGTTCGCCTTGCGCACGACTACAAGGTTGGCCAACCACGTAGGATGGAGCACTCCTCTGACAAGGACTGCTGCTTCCAATTTCTTGATTTCTTCTGCGATGAATTCTTGGCGCTCCACTGCCTGTTTCCTAACTTTCTGCTTGACGGGCCGCGCATGAGGACAGACGGCAAGATGGTGCTCGATTACTTTCCTGGGAACACCGGGGATGTCAGACGGTTGCCACGCAAACACGTCGACGTTCGCCCGCAGGAAAGCAACGAGCGCACTTTCCTATTTAGGGTCGAGGGTGGCACTGATGGTGAAGGTACCACCAGTGCCATCCTCCTTGGCGGACACCTTCTTGGTCTCTGGTGGAGCTGCCATTGTCTTCTTACACTTGTCGGTGGAGCTCGATGGTGCGTCCTCGACGGTAGCGCAGCACTCCGAAGAGGTGCACTTGCCGGAGTGGGCATCAGAACTCTTGCCAGATTTGGTCTTCTTCTTCGCCCCGGGAGCTTCAACGGCAAGTGACTTGCGATCTGTTGTGGCTGCTGCTTCCCGGTAGATCTTGTCGGTGCAGATAAGAGCATCCTTCTTGTCGCCAGGGACAGAGATGACACTTATCGGGCCTGGCATCTTCAGCATGTTGTATGCATAGTGAGAGGCTGCCATGAACTTGGCGAGTGCTGGACGGCCGAGTATCCCACTGTATGGCAATGGAAAGTCAGCAACGTCAAAAGTGACCCTCTCAGTCCTGAAGTTCAATTCGCTGCCAAATGTCACTGGCAACGTGATCTTTCCCTTCGGCTTGCTTCTTCCGGGATTGATTCCTTGGAACGTGTCGGTCTCTTCGAGCTCGCTATCAGGGATCTGGAGTTTCTGGAGTACCGCGGAGGAGATCAGGTTCAAGCCGGCCCCACCGTCAACTAGCATCTTAGTGACCTTGAGGTTCCGGATAGTTGGTGAAACCAACATCGGCAAGCACCCGACCGCAGTTATGCGATCAGGGTGGTCCTCAATATCAAAGATGATAGGCGTGCTGGACCATTTTAGAGGCTTGCGTGACTCGACGGGTGGTTCTGCCGCATTAACTTCCCGCATCCACTGCTTGAGCTGGCGGTGTGAGGTATGCAGAGAAGCACCACCGTCAACGCATAGGACCTCTGTGGCTTTCTGAAACTCCTGCTCATCGGTCTCGTCATCATCCATATCTTCATCCTCGTCATCATCTTCATCCTTGTCGCGGCCACGGGGAGGTCTATCTCCTTGCCACTGCTTGGCTTTGCCGCGACGTCCTCCTCGGCCGGGGCATTTCTTGCTGGCTCCTCCAGCACCTTCCTGGGCCTTCTCCTTGTCGCGTCGCTCGTATTCAGCCTTTTGCTGCTCGACAAGCTGCTCGACCTTCTTGCAGCTCTGGAGATCATGGCCCTTGGTGCGGTCGATCTTGCAGTACTGCTTGTTGGTGCTGACCTGCTTGTCGGTGACCGCCACAGCCTGGTAGTTGGTGCCGCCGGAGCTACCAGCTTTGGCTTTCTTGGTGCCATCTCCGTTGCCGGACTGCTCAACGACTAGCACATCTTTGCCTTTCTTCTTCCTGTTGTTCCGCCGCCGGTTTTTCTTTGCGGGGGCAGCCTCCTCACTATCAGATCCTCCGGCTTCTGTATTCTCTCCGGGGAGTTTCCTCCCTTGCTCAGCACGCGCACACTTGTCGGCCAGGGCATATAGATCACTGACGTCTTTGATCTTGCACATCGCCATCTCCTCCCGCATCCTGCGGTTCCGCACGTTCTGATGGAACGCGCTGATTACCGCGGTAGGGTGGACATCTGGGATGTTGTGCTATACGCGGCTGAATCTCTGAATGTATTGCGCAGGGACTCTCCTTCTTTCTGGGCGAGCAGATGAAGGTCGCTCTCCTGGCCAGGAGGCTTGTGGCCGCCTGTAAAGGCGCCGACAAACTGATGGCATAGGTCTGCCCAGGAAGATATGGAGTTGTTCGGCAAGTGCATGAGCCAGGATCTGACGTTGGGCTTGAGCACCAGCGGGAAGTAGTTGGCAAGGATCTTGTCGTCTCGTCCCCCGGCAGCTTGCACCGCGATGGTGTAGATGCTGAGGAACTCTGATGGATGCGACTTGCCGTCATACTTCTCTGGTACGTCTGGCTTGAAATTCTTCGTACTGGGCCACTGTACTTGCCGCAGCTCACGAGTGAACGCAGGGCAACCTACCGCGTACGGCAAGTCACCTAGTTCCCCTGGCGCATGCATGTCGACAGAGGGCCCAGCGCGCTGGTCCGATTGACGACGCGCTTCTCTTTGGCGCTCGATGCGAGTTCGAGCGTCTTCTTGCTGTCGTTCGTGAAGAACTTGGCGCTGATCACGACGAGCTCGTGGATCTGACGATGCGGTGGAGTCGCTGTCGAGGTGGATCCAGCGAGTCGGCGATCTTGGCCTTCGGGGTGGAGAGTGCTTGGTGGTTGCACCCCCACCGGTTTCGTCGCCATCGGCTCGTGCCTGGCAATCTGGCCGTGGAGTGTCGCCGTTGGTGAAGCCGATGAGACTCTGAATGGTGGCCCTCTATTCATCGATCTTGTCTGCCGTTGGAGGGTAATCTAGGAGCAGTTGAGCTCGCGCCAAAGCTTCTGCTGGAGTGGTGGGCGGCAGTGGTGAACGGTGCGAGGAGCGGGATATGCTCGGACTTCTAACTATGTTAGAAGGAGCAGTATCCCGTCCAGGCGACCGCGCCTCGCTCGTTCCAGCATGTTGGCGTGCATGCTGGTCTCGAGCACACCGAGATCCACCAGCTCGATCTTGGTCCAACAAATGTATGGCACTGCGAATACCATGACGCTGTCGGTCCTGCGCCTCCTGAGATGGGCGCGGTGCATGTACGGACGACGAGGTCTGCGCAGCCTTGCCCTTGGATCTGGCATCACCGTGGGCTCCCTCGTCGATGTCCGTTCTTCCGCCGGCGTCTACCCCACCGCCCGTTTGCTCCGGTGGTGGTGGGATCGACGTGGACGGAACAGCTCCCGCCGAAATCTTCTTCTTCGGTGGCATGTTGATGAAGAAAATGAAGATCTAGCTCATGTGAACGCCGGATCAGGTTCACACAACCTCGACGCCCCCCCTACCTGGCGCGCCAAAGATGTCGGGGAAACTGATCCACGAACACCTATGGGACCGGCGGACCGAGCCCCTTTTTGGTTCGGCGGGGGGCGGAGATCGCACGAAGAGCAGATCGAGGCGAAGCACACGAGCAGTTTACCCAGCTTCAGAGCTCTCCAGAGAGATAATACTCCTACTGCTGCATGTCTGAGTGTATTGAGTTCTTGCTCGCGAGCACTGAGTGCTACAGTACACTCCAGCTGCTAACGAGACTGAGCGTGAGTGATTTCTGGCTTCCGAACCCCCTCCCCCCTACGTTGCGCATGGGCCTCCTTTTATATGCTAAAGGGGTCACCGACAGGTGGCAACGTAGGCAAGGGTAAAAATGGAAAAGGAATAGCGGTTGGTATAGCTACCTGTACAGTGTATCCTACCTAACCCTGATGGCAGGGGACAAAGGCATTAAATGCCCATCTACGTCGCCCAAATAGTGCAGGAAAGGACCGTCAGGGACGCCACCGCTTGCCACGATGGCAATCTTGTCAGCGCCGCTTGCCACCGCGCACCGCTGGTTGCACAACCTCTTGCCACGCGCGCCTGGAAAGGTCCCAGGGCGACACGTTGGTGGATGTGCTGGAGCGCAGGTGCAGAGTGGTAGCTTGTCGCGGCAAGCGCCTTGCCGCGGTCGTTGTCTTGTCGCGTTCGGAAGCTTGTCGCTCACCGGGCCTCGCCGGGACGCGTGGCGCGTCGCGGCAAGTTCCTTGAGATGCCTTGATTGGCCTTCCCAGGAAGCTCCTGTTGCCGGGGCCTTGTCTCCTTGGCGTGAATACTTTGTTCTTTTGCCTTGGTTGGCCTTCCCGGCAAGCTCCTCTTGCCGGGGCCTTGTCTCCTTGGCGTGAATACTTTGTTCTTGAATGGCTTCACAGGAACCACGGAGGACCTTGGCGGTCACCCGGCAAGCCTTGCCGCGGGTGGCTGCAACTGCCCGTGCACAAGTTCGGGATACTAGGGTACCCCTACTCTAGTACACCGACAGGTTCAATACCTGACCCTTGAACTTCATCGAGTTCCCAATCTTTAGAGTTGCGTTTAATTATTTCTATAAGATCCCACCGGAATTCAATAGTCTTCTTCATAAAAGAACCAGTACAAGAAGTATCGAGCATGGATTGATCATTACGAGAAAGCCGAGCATAAAAATTCTGAAGAATAATTTCTCTCGAGAGCTCATGATTGGGGCATGAATATACTATTGACTTAAGCCTCACCCAAGCTAGAGCGATACTTTCTCCTTCACGAGGCCAAAAATTATATATATAATTCCGATCACGATGAACTAGATGCATAGGATAAAATTTCTGATGAAATTCCAATTTCAAACGGTTCCAGTTCCAAGATCCAATATCATCGCATAGCATATACCATGTCAATACTTTTCCCTCAAAGATAAAGGGAAAACCTTCTTCTTAGCTTCATCTCTGGGCAAACCTACAAGCTTAAGTAATCCACAAATTTCATCCACATATATCAAGTGCATATCAGGATGTTCAGTTCCATCTTCTGCATAAGGATTAGCTAGCAGTTGTTCTAACATACCCGAAGGAATTTCATATTCAATATTTTTAGTAGGTGCGGTAGATTGAGGGGTAACTAATTGTGGTTCCGGTCGAGGTGAAGATACCCCAAACAAACCCCTCAAAGGATTTGTTTTCCATAGTAGCAAGTGACAATAAATTTCAGCACGTAGTAATAATGTTTCCTTACCAATTTCCACCTACAAAGAGCGCATCAACCCCTGGCAACGGCGCCAGAAATTGCCTTGATGACCCACAAGTATATGGAGTCAATTGTATCTCTTTTCAATAAGTAAGAGTGTCAAACCCAACGAGGAGCGGAAGGAAATGACAAGTGGTTTTCAGCAAGGTAATGTGTGCAAGTGCTAAAATTGTAAGTAGTGGTGTAGTTTGGTAGCAAGATAATTTTAACGAGCGAGTAACAATAGTAGTAACAAAAGTGCATCAAGGTAGCCCAATCCTTTTAAGGCGAAGGACAGGCCAAAACGGTTTCTTATGATAAGCAAAGTGTTCTTAAGGGTACACGGGAATTTCATCTAGTCACTTTCATCATGTTGGCTTAATTCGTGTTCGGTACTTTGATAATTTGATATGTGGGTGGACCGGTGATTAGTGTTGTTCTTACTTGAACAAACCTCCTACTTATGATTAACCCTCTCGCAAGCATCCGCAACTACAAGAAAAGTATTAAGAATAAATTCTAATCATAGCATTAAACTTTTGGATCCAATCGGTCCCTTATGGAATAGCGCATAAACTGGGGTTTAAGCTTCTGTCACTCTCGCAACCCACCATCTAATAACTACTGCACAATGCATTCCCTTAGGCCCAAATATAGTGAAGTGTCATGTAGTCAACGTTCACATGACACCACTAAAGAATGGCAAAATACATACCATCAAAATATCAAACACATATCAAGTTCACATGATTACTTGTAACATGATTTCTCCCGTGACCTCAAGAATGAAAGTAAATACTCACAAATGATAAACATGCTCAAGATCAGAGGAGTATTAAATAGCACAATGGATCTAAACATACAATCTTCCACCAAATAAACCATATAGTAATCAACTACAAGATGTAATCAACACTACTAGTCACCCACGGGCACCAATCTATAGTTTTGGTACAAAGATTGAACGCAAGAGATGAACTGTCACATTCCTAGTCCTTGTATGCAGTAGGCTAGCCCTTCATGTGTGCATCATGTTTAACTTTCAAATGAACTTGAAATGGGGATGTTCAAACCCTAGCATAAAAAGGAATCCACCAGGTTCAACTAAAATATTTTTCAGTGAACCCAAATGACCTTAAAAAATGTTCATCATTTTTGGAAAATGCTGGAAACAGCAACCACAGGTGATGCACATTTTTGCATGACATTTAGGATTGCTAAATTAAGACATATCGTATTTTGAATTGGAGCAAATAAATACTATAAACACTTTATTGCTCCAATAATTCTGATTTTTGTTGAGGGGCTTTGGAATAATCCTTTTAGTCCCTGCAAAATTTATCAGAAGCAACAAAATTAGTTTGGTTCAAAAACCAAATTAAAACACATGTCAGAAATAGAAAATAGAAACCAAAACAGAAATAAAGAGAGAGAGAGAGAAAAACCCACCTGGCGCTTACCTGAGGCCCACTTACCTGGTGGCCTAGCAGAATTGGCCCAGCCCACCTCCTCCCCCCTGCCGTCTTCCTCCCCCTCGCCCCGAAGCAGCTCGGTGGCGAGCGTGTGTGCCGTCACGTGTGGCCACATGCCGGCCACCTCCAGGCTGCCTGCCTGCGCCTCGACCCCCCTGGACACGCCACACACCCCCTCCAGGCTCTCTCACTCTCCCTCGCTCCTCCCCCACCCCCTCTGCTCTCTCCCTATCTGCGCGAGCACGCCGCC
>NC_041391.1:62948608-62962833 GCF_002162155.2 Triticum dicoccoides
CCGCCGCCGGTCACCGTCATTCCCTTGCACCGTGGCCATGACCACAAGCTCCTCTACGTTGACCCACTGAATCCCGGATGCTCCCAAGACGACGTCGCGGCGTTTCTTCCCCGTCCATGGCCGCCGGATGTCGTCGCCGATTCGTCCAATCCCGCCCGTCCTTGAGCCCTCTAAGCATCCCCTTCCACTCTAGGTGAGCTCCTTGTCATTTCGCCCCAAGCTCCGTCGTCCCGCTCGTCCCCTAGCTCTAGCGCCACCCTGGCCGAACGCTTGCTCGCTGCCGGCCATGTCGCCACTGCCGCTGCAGCCACTAAAGCTTGCGCCTGAGCATCGCCCCGTGCTCAGCACGCTTTCGGGAGCCGGGCGCGTCCACCCGTTCGTCCTGCTGTGCCCCCTAGCGCCAAACCGAACCTGTCCGAACTCCGGCCGCCGCCGTTGATCCTAGACACCATAGCTCTGGCCACCACCACTGGTCGATGTAGCTCGCTCCCAGGAACATGTAGGAGCAAACCCCGCCTCAAACCGTGGGTTGTAGCGAAATCCCGACGATCTCCGCCGCGCGAAATGGTCGTCGCCGGCGAAACTCCGGCGACTGATGACGTGGACGTCATTAGAAGCTAACCCCGCCACCTAAGCAATCCTAATAGCCACTGACATTGGGCCCTACAGCACGGCCAAACCCAGTCAGCATCGGGTTTGACCAGGTCCAACCCCTATGTCACTGACGTGTGGACCCCACACGTCAGGTTTGACCTGGAACAACCCCGGTTGACCTGCTAACGTCATGCTGCCATCATGCTTACGCAATAAAGCTTTTTTGGCATTTTTATTAATTAAGGAAATTCCATAAAATACACTAAACTTCTAAAAATCTTATAAATTCAACCGTAACTACAAATGAAATAATTTATATATGAAAAATGATCAAAAAATCCAATCTATCCATCTGTACCACTTTCAGGCATGTTAGAACAAGTTATAGTTGTTGAATAGGGCAAATCATATGTTTGGCATTTAAATATTCACATATGGAGTTTGAATTTGAATCTTTGATTCAAACCAACTTCATTTAACCTGTTACTAGTTGCATTAGCTCAAAACATAGCATATTGATATGTCATGATCATGCATCATATTGTGCATTGCATTGATTGTTTTCTTCCTTGTTTGCCGGCGTTTGTCCCCTCTCGATAGACGTGGTTCCGACGATGAGTTCGATGACACCGATGAAGAGCTATACTATCTTCAGAAGTGCCAAGCAAGCAAAACCCCCTTGTTCATTCCAATACAATCCCACTCTCTTGCTCCTGCTCTCTTTTACTGCATTAGGACAACAATGATTCAACTGTTACATGTTGTGGTAGTTGAACCCCTTTCCTCTGCATGACCTGTCATTGCCACAGCAAATAGATGAAACCCACTAGCATGAGTAGGAGTTGTTTGAGCCCTGATGTGCCTACTTATTCATGCTTGTTTGTCATGCTTGCTATTGCTTAGAGTTGTGTCAGGTCTGATTCATCGGGGATGAATTGGAATGTGGTGAACATGTCCTACTGTTGAGAGCTGTGTGTGAACACGATTTGGTAAAGGTAGCCATGAGAGGCCATGTAGGAGTACATGGTGGGTTGTCTCATTGCAGCCGTCCTCAGGAGCTGAGTTCTGTGTTTGTGATCCATGAACAACTACTTTCACGCATTGGCATGCTTAAGTGCCCCTCTCAACTTATTAATCAACTTGATCTCTGTCTAGGAGTTGCAACTAGTTTCTGGTGTTTGTAGGTAGTGTTAGTAGTCTACCAAGTGGCACCCTGTACAGGTTGTCTTGGGACAGACTAGGCACAGTGGCCCGATGTACCAAGTGGCACCCGGATGGTGGACTTGGGAACCCTGCACACATCGTTTGGGGTCGTGAGCGACACCCCGGCCGGATCTCCTTGCGGATGGAACCCGAATAGGCGATAAACATGGACGAGAGACTTGTGTGGTTAGTCAGGTCATGGCCGACACCCTCGCTGGGCTTCCGCTTGAAGGTTGCCGAGTACATGTCGTGTAAACGGCGATAAGTGGTGAGAGCGTGTGTGAAGAAGTACACCCCTGCAGGGTTAACATTATCTATTCGAATAGCCGTGTCCGTGGTAAAGGACTTCTGGGTTGCCTGTACAATTCATAGACAAGTGAAAGTGGATACTCTAAAATATGCAAGATAAGCGTGAGTGCTATGGATGGCGTTCTCGTAGGGAGACGGGAGCGGATCCATAGTGGTGTATTGATCTGGTGAATATATGGACTCGTGTGCGCCACCTCAAAAGAGTTACTTGCAGTCGTAGTTCAGGATAGCCACCGAGTCAAAGCTGGCTTGCTGCAGTTAAACCCCACCATCCCCTTTGTTGATAATGATGCATATGTAGTTAGTTCTGATGTAAGTCTTGCTGGGTACAATTGTACTCACGTTTGCCTATTTTATGTTTTTGAAGAGAGACTTCAGTCTCACTAGTAGTTCCGCGTGAACTTCGACGTTTAGCTTCTTACCTCAGCTACGATCTTGTGCCCTCGACAAGATCTGGTAGATAGTCAGGCTTCTCAGCCTTTTTCATTTGTAGATGTCTGTACTCAGACATGATAAGCTTCCGCATGTGCTTGATCTGTATGCTCTGAATGTTGGGTCATGAGACCCACGCTTGTAATATCTCGCTCCTCAGAGCCTAATGAATAAAATATTTGAGTTGTAGAGTCATGTTGTGATGCCATGTTGTATTTGCACATATCGAGCATATTGTGTGTATGTTATTGAAATGCTTGGTATGTGTGGGATCTGACTATCTAGTTGTTTATCCTTGGTAGCCTCTCTTACTGGGAAATGTCTCCTAGTGCTTCCACTGAGCCTTGGTAGCTTGCTACTGCTCCGGAACACTTAGGCTGGTCGGCATGTGTCCTTCTTCGTTCATGTGTCTGTCCCTTCAGGGAAATGTCACGCAGTGTCTACCAGAGTCTTGTTAGCCTACTATAGCCCGGTTTACCGGAGTCCTGCTAGCCCAGCTGCTACAGCCCGGATTCACTCGCTGATGACCGACACGTTCATTGCTGGGTCATGTATGCTTGTCCCTGTAAGTTAGTGCCACTTTGGATTCACGACTAGCCATGTCAGCCCGGGTTCTTTGTCATATGGATGCTAGTGACACTATCATATACGTGAGCCAAAAGGTGCAAACGGTCCCGGGCCTGGTAAGGCGACACCCGTGGGAATACTGTGCGTGAGGCCGCAAAGTGATATGAGGTGTTAAATGCTAGATCGGTGTGGTATAGGATCGGGGTCCTCACAGCTTTGGTATCAAAGCCTGATTGCCTGTAGGATTACCAAGCCAAACTGGTCGAAGTTGAGTCTAGAAATTCTTTAGTTATACTAGTATAATGCCCGTGCATTGCCACGTGCTTTTAAAATATTTTGCTAGAGTTATATATAAATATAATGCATGTTAAATTTCACATGTATAGAAAAGATCAAAAAAATAATTTGATGATTTATACATAAAGAACGATGATCCAACAAATAATCTGTTATGAATTAAGATCTACTTTATGCGCTTAGTTATTCTCGCACAATATCAAAAATGTTGTCATTTGCACAATATTTGAGCAAGTATAATAAAAAATCTCAACTCATAACCAAATTGTTTTTCTTTCAGCTACGGGCCTTTTAATTTTTTTCCTTCTGATTACATACACTTTATGTTTGGTGGATTTTTGGCCCCTTCAAACACATCATCTTGGGGCCCTCGTCGCTGGATTCTTTTTGAACGTTAACATGATCCCCTTAGTTAAACTTCTTTTGTTTTATTGTGCTACACATCGACTTATGGTGACTTGCATTGTACAAATTCACTACAACACATGGACACATATTTAAAAGACTTCTCCTAATTATCAAAGGTTCCAATAAGGAACATGGGCGGATAGTCAGCGCATTGCAATGCTGATTTGGACTTGAAGAAGACATGGTGTTACTACTTTTCTGTTCTTTAGACAATTCTTCTAAGAACGGCTCCATCCTACATCCTCATGTAATTCTGTAACCTGAACCAAAAGAAGATTAAAATTTAGAAACTAATCCATTGTTGTGATAGAACAGTGTACGGTATGTGTAAAGTATCATGTATGCTAATGAAATTTCCACATGGATTAGGAATCAAGTAAAGTTGTATATAAAAAATGTATGCGTATAGTATCATGTATGCTAATGACATTTCCACATGGATTAGGAATCAAGTAAAGGTGTATATAAACAATGTATCTCTGCAAAATGTTTCATCTCTATCATACTATTAACCTAAACGAACCCAACAATAAAAGCTTCAAAATCATATCGAAATAGTAGAAATTCAACAACATTCATTATTCCATAGAGGTTCTGGAATGGACACCATGCAAAAACCAAAAGGACAAGTAAACCATTATAGTTTGTATGAAAATGATTACCATCAGGAAAGAACAATTTTCTTGAAAATTTTCCTTTAGGTGGTACTGACATGCGCTTTACTATTAATATAAAAAAACATGCACTTTACTGAGATATGAAAAATTATGATACTGCAATAAAACTCTACAGTTGAGTAGAAAAATGACCAAAAAGTAGCGCTCCATGTGCCTACATTGTTGGGGAACGTAACAGAAATTCAAAATTTTCCTACGAGTCACCAAGATCTATCTATGGAGAGACTAGCAACGAGAGAGAGGGGAGTGCATCTACATACCCTTGTAGATCGCTAAGCGGAAGCGTTCAAGAGAACGGGGTTGAGGGAGTCGTACTCGTCGTGATCCAAATCACCGGAGATCCTAGTGCCGAACGGACGGCACCTCCGCGTTCAACACATGTGCAGCCCGGCGACATCTCCCACGCCTTGATCCAGCAAGGAGAGAGGGAGAGGTTGGGGAAGACTCCGTCTAGCAGCAGCACAACGGCGTGGTGGTGATGGAGGAGCGTGGCACTCCAGCAGGGCTTCGCCAAGCACCGCAAGAGACGAGGAGGGAGAGAGGTAGGGCTGCGCTAGGGAGAGGTCAAAACTCATGTGTTAGCAGCATCAAAGACCTCAACTATATTTAGGGGAGAGGGAGGGGGCTGCGCCCCCTCTAGGGTTCCCACCCCAAGGGGTGCGGCAGCCCCTAGATCCCATCTAGGGTGCGGCCAAGGGGGGGGGGGGAGGGGGAAACTTGTCCCCCAAGCAAGGTGGAGGCGCCCCTCCCCAAACCCTAGGCGCCTTGGGCCCTGGTGGGGGGTGGGCACACCAGCCCACCTGGGGCTGGTCCCCTTCCACACTTGGCCCATGCAGCCCTCTGGGGCCGGTGGCCCCACTTGGTGGACCCCTGGGACACTCCCGGTGGTCCCGGTACATTACCGATAGCACCCGAAACTTTTCCGGTGACCAAAAAGGACTTCCCATATATAAATCTTTACCTCCGAACCATTCCGGAACTCCTCGTGACGTCCGGGATCGCATCCGGTACTCCGAACAACATTCGGTAACCACATATATCTATTCTCTATAACCCTAGCGTCATCAAAACCTTAAGTGTGTAGACCCTACGGGTTCGGGAACCATGCAGATATGAACGAGACGTTCTTCGGTCAATTACCAACAGCGGGATCTGGATACCCATGTTGGCTCCCACATGTTCCACGATGATCTCATTGAATGAACCACGATGTCAAGGATTCAATCAATCCCGTATACAATTCCCTTTGTCTAGCGGTATAGTACTTGCCCGAGATTCAATCGTCGGTATCGCGATATCTTATTCAATCTCGTTACCGGCAAGTCTCTTTACTTGTTCCATAACACATCATCCCGTGATCAACCCCTTGGTCACATTGTGCACATTATGATGATGTCCTACCGAGTGGGCCCAGAGATACCTCTCCGTCACACGGAGTGACAAATCCCAGTCTCGATTCGTGCCAACCCAACAGACACTTTCGGAGATACCCGTAGTGCACCTTTATAGCCACCCAGTTACATTGTGACGTTTGGTACACCCAAAGCATTCCTACGGTATCCGGGAGTTGCACAATCTCATGGTCTAAGGAAATGATACTTGACATTAGAAAAGCTTTAGCATACGAACTACACGATCTTTGTGCTAGGCTTAGGATTGGGTCTTGTCCATCCAATGTCCATGGTCAGGAAACCGTAACCATCTATTGATCAACGAGCTAGTCAACTAGAGGCTTACTAGGGACATGGTGTTATCTATGTACCCACACATGTATCTGAGTTTCCTATCAATACAAGTATAGCATGGATAATAAACGATTATCATGAACAAGGAAATATAATAATAATAACTAATTTATTATTGCCTCTAGGGCATATTTCTAACAGTCTCCCACTTGCACTAGAGTCAATAATCTAGTTCACATCGCCATGTGATTAACACTCACAGGTCACATCGCCATGTGACCAACATCCAAAGAGTTTACTAGTGTCACTAGTTCACATCATCATGTGATTAAGACTCAATGAGTTCTGGGGTTTGATCATGTTTTGCTTGTGAGAAAGGTTTTAGTCAACGGGTCTGCAACATTCAGATCCATATGTACATCACAAATCTTTAGGTCATATTGTAAATGCTGCTTCCACGCTCCACTTGGAGCTATTCCAAATGGTTGCTCCACTATACGTATCCGGTTTGCTACTCAGAGTCATTCGGATAGGTGTTAAAGCTTGCATCGACGTAACCCTTTACTCCGAACTCTTTATCACCTCCATAATCGAGAAACATGTCCTTATTCACTCCAAGGACAATTTTGACCGCTGTCCAATGATCCATTCCTGGATCACTCTTGTACCCCCTTGCCAGACTCATGGCAAGGCACACTTTTGGTGCGGTACACAGCATAGCATACTATAGAGCCTACGTATGAAGCATAGGGGACGACCTTCGTCCTTTCTCTCTCTTCTGCCGTGGTCGAGCTTTAAGTCTTAACTTCATACCTTACAACTCAGGCAAGAACTCCTTCTTTGACTGATCCATCTTGAACACCTTCAAGATCATGTCAAGGTATGTGCTCATTTGAAAGTACCATTTAGCGTTTTTGATCTATCCTCATAGATCTTGATGCTCAATGTTCAAGCAGCTTAATCCAGGTTTTCTGTTGAAAAACACTTTTCAAATAACCCTATATGCTTTCTAGAAATTCTACATCATTTCTGATCAACAATACGTCAACAACATATACTCATCAGAAATTCTATTGTGCTCCCACTCACTTCTTTGGAAATACAAGTTTCTCATAAACTTTGTATAAACCCAAAATCTTTGATCATCTCATCAAAGCGTACATTCCAATTCCGAGATGCTTACTCTAGTCCTTAGAAGGATTGCTGGAGCTTTGCATACTTGTTAGCATCTTTCAGGATTTGACAAAACCTTCCGGTTGTATCACATACACCCTTTCCTCAAGAATATCGTCGAGGAAACAATGTTTTGACATCCTATCTGCAAGATTTCATAAATAATGTAGTAACTGCTAATCCAATTCCAATAGACTCTTAGCATCGCTACGAGTGAGAAAGCCTCACCGTAGTCAACTCCTTGAACTTGTCAGAAAACATCTTAACGACAAGTCGAGCTTTCTTAATGGTGATACTTACCATCATTGTCTGTCTTCCTTTTAAAATCCATCTGTACCCAATAGCCTTACGACCATCAAGTAGTTTTGCCAAAGTTTACACTTTGTTTTCATACATGGATCCTCTCTCGGATTTTATGGCCTCGAGCCATTTGTCGGAATCCGCGCCCACCATCGCTTCTCCATAGTTCGTAGGTTCATTGTTGTCCAACAACACGACCTCTAAGACAAAATCACCGTACCACTCAGGAGTAGTACATATCCTTGTCGACCTACGAGGTTCGATAGCAACTTGATCTGAAGCTTCATGATCACTATCACTAGTTTCCTCTTCAATAGTCATAGATTTCACAGAAACATCTTTCTGTGTTGCACTACTCTCCGGTTGAAGTGAGGGTTCGACAACCTCATCAAGTTATATCTTCATCCCACTCAATTCTTTCGAGAGAAACTTTTCCTCGAGAAAGGACCTGATTCTAGAAACAATCCCTTTTGCTTCCGGAACTGAGACTGGAGGTATACCCAACTGTTTTGGGTGTCCTATGAAGATGCATTTTATCCGCTTTGGGTTCGAGCTTATCAACCTGAAACTTTTTCACATAAGCGTCGCAGCCGCAAACTTTTAAGAAACGACAACTTAGGTTTCTCCAAACCATAGTTCAAATGGTGTCGTTTCAATGGAATTACGTGGTGCCCTATTAAAGTGAGTGCGGTTGTCTCTAATGCCTAACCCATGAACGATAGTGGTAATTCGATAAGAGACATCATGGTACGCACCATATCCAATAGGGTACAACTATGATGTTCGGACACATCATCACACTATGGTGTTCCAGGCGGTATTAATTGTGAAACAATTTCTACAATGTCTTAATTGCGTGCCAAAGCTCGTAACTCAGATACTCATCTCTATGATCATATCATGGACATTTTATCCTCTTGTCACGATGATCTTCAACTTCACTCTGAAATTACTTGAACCATTCAATAATTCAGACTTGTGTTTCATCAAGTAAATATACTCAGTATCTACTCAAATCATCCGTGAAGTAAGAACATAACGATATCCACTGCGTGCCTCAGCACTCATTGGACTGCACACATCAAAATGTATTACTTCCAACAAGTTGCTTTCTTGTTCCATTTTACTGAAACTGAGGCTTTCAGTCATCTTGCCCATGTGGTATGATTTGCATGTCTCAAGTGATTCAAAATCAAGTGAGTCCAAATGGTCCATTTGCATGGAGTTTCTTCATGCATATACACCAATAGACATGGTTCGCATGTCTCAAACTTTTCAAAAACGAGTGAGTCCAAAGACCCATCAACATGGAGCTTCTTCATGCATTTTATACCAATATGACTTACATGGCAGTGCCACAAGTAGGTGGTACTATCATTACTATCTTATATCTTTTGGCATGAACATGTGTATCACTACGATCGAGATTCAATAAACCATTCATTTTAGGTGCAAGATCATTGAAGGTATTATTCAAATAAATAGAGTAACCATTATTCTCCTTAAATGAATAACCGTATTGCAATAGACATAATCAAATCATGTCTATGCTCAACGCAAACACCAAATAACAATTAATTAGGTTTAACACCAATCTCGATGGTAGAGGGAGCGTGTGATGCTTGATCACATCATCCTTGGAAACACTTCCAACACATATCGTCAGCTCACCTTTAACCAGTCTCCGTTTATTCTGTAGCTTTTATTTCGAGTTACTAACACTTAGCAACCGAACCGGTATCTAATACCCTGGTGCTACTAGGAGTACTAGTAAAGTACACATTAACATAATGTATATCCAATATACTTCTATCGACCTTGCCAGCATACCAAGTATCTAGGGTAATTCTGCTCCAGTGGTTGTTCCCCTTATTACAGAAGCACTTAGTCTTGGGCTTGTTCTTTCCCTTGCCCTTCTTGAAACTAGTGGTTTCACTAACCATCAACAATTGATGCTCAATCTTGATTTCTACTTTCGCGGTGTCAAACATCGCGAATATCTCAAGGATCATCATATCTATCCCTGATATGTTATAGTTCATCATGAAGCTCTAGCAGCTTGGTGGCAATGACTTTGGAGAAACATCACTATCTCATCTGGAAGATCAACTCCCACTCGATTCAAGTGATTGTTATACTCAGACAATCTGAGCACAAGCTCAACGATTGAGCTTTTCTCCCTTAGTTTGTAGGCTAAGAAAATCGTCGGAGGTCTTATACCTCTTGACGTGGGCACAAGCCTGAAATCCCAATTTCAGTCCTCGAAACATCTCATATGTTCCGCGACATTTCGAAATCGTCTTTGGTGCCTCAACTCTAAACCATTTAACTGAACTATCACGTAGTTATCAAAACGTGTATGTCAGATGTTTGCAACATCCACAGACGACGTTCGGGGTTCAGCACACTGAGCGGTGCATTAAGGACATAAGCTTTCTACGCAGCAATGAGGACAATCCTCAGTTTACGGACCCAGTCGGCATAATTGCTACTATCAACTTTCAACTAAATTTTCTCTAGGAACATATCTAAAATAGTAGAACTAAAGCACGAGCTACGACATAATTTGCAAGAATCTTTTGACTATGTTCAGGATAATTAAGTTCATCTTATGAACTCCCACTAAGATAGACATCCCTCTAGTCATCTAAGTGATTACATGATCTGTGTCAACTAGGCCGTGTCTGATCATCACGTGAGACGGACTAGTCATCATCGGTGAACATTTTCATGTTGATCGTATCTACCATACGACTCATGCTCGACCTTTCGGTCTCTTGTGTTCTGAGGCCATGTCTGTACATGCTAGGCTCGTCAAGTCAACCTAAGTGTTTCGCGTGTGTAAATCTGGCTTACACCCATTGTATGTGAACATTAGAATCTATCACACCCGATCATCACATGGTGCTTCGAAACAACGAACTTTCACAACGGTGCACAGTTAGGGGGAACACTTTCTTGAAATTATTATGAGGGATCATCTTATTTACTACCGTCGTTCTTCGGGGCTCCATGATCATCACATGCAATCAAATAGTTTACATGATATGGCCAATATCATTTTGCTCCTTTTGATCTCCATCTTTGGGGCTCCATGATCATCATCGTCACCGGCATGACACCATGATCTCCATCATCATGATCTCCATCATCGTGTCTCCAAGAAGTTGTCTCGCCAACTATTACTTCTACTACTATGGCTAAGGGTTAGCAATAAAGTAAAGTAATTACATGGCGTTGTTCAATGACACGCAGGTCATACAATAAATAAAGACAACTCCTATGGCTCCTGCCGGTTGTCATACTCATCGACATGCAAGTCGTGATTCCTATTACAAGAACATGATCAATCTCATACATCACATATCATTCATCACATTCCTTTTTGGCCATATCACATCACATAGCATACCCTGCAAAAACAAGTTAGACGTCCTCTAATTGTTGTTTGCATGTTTTACGTGGCTGCTATGGGTTTCTAGCAAGAACGTTTCTTACCTACGCAAAAACCACAACGTCATATGCCAATTGCTATTTACCCTTCATAAGGACCCTTTTCATCGAATCCGATCCGACTAAAGTGGGAGAGACTGGCACCCGCTAGCCACCTTATGCAACAAGTGCATGTCAGTCGGTGGAACCTGTCTCACGTAAGAGTACGTGTAAGGTCGGTCCGGGCCGCTTGATCCCACAATGGCGCCGAATCAAGATAAGACTAGTAACGCTAAGCATATTGAACAAAATCAACGCCCACAACTACTTTGTGTTCTACCCGTGCAAAGAATCTACGCATAAACCTGGCTCTGATACCACTGTTGGGGAACGTAGCAGAACTTCAAAATTTTCCTACGAGTCACCAAGATCTATCTATGGAGAGACTAGCAACGAGAGAGAGGGGAGTGCATCTACATACCCTTGTAGATCGCTAAGCGGAAGCATTCAAGAGAGCGGGGTTGAGCGAGTCGTACTCGTCGTGATCCAAATCACCGGAGATCCTAGTGCCGAACGGACGACACCTCCGCGTTCAACACACGTGCAGCCCGGTGACGTCTCCCATGCCTTGATCCAGCAAGGAGAGAGGGAGAGGTTGGGGAAGACTCCGTCCAGCAGCAGCACCATGGCGTGGTGGTGGTGGAGGAGCGTGGCACTCCAGCAGGGCTTCGCCAAGCACCGCAAGAGACGAGGAGGGAGAGAGGTAGTGCTGTGCCAGGGAGAGGTCAAAACTCATGTGTTGGCAGCCTCAAAGACCTCAACTATATATAGGAGAGAGGGAGGGGGCTGCGCCCCCTCTAGGGTTCCCACCCCAAGGGGTGCGGCAGCCCCTAGATCCCATCTAGGGTGCGGCCAAGGGGGGGGGAGGGGGAAACTTGCCCCCCAAGCAAGGTGGAGGCGCCCCCTCCCCAAACCCTAGGCGCCTTGGGCCCTGGTGGGGGGGCGCACCAGCCCACCTGGGGCTGGTCCCTTCCCACACTTGGCCCATGCAGCCCTCTAGGACCGGTGGCCCCACTTGGTGGACCCCTGGGACCCTCCCGGTGGTCCCGGTACATTACCGATAGCACCCGAAACTTTTCCGGTGACCAAAACAGGACTTCCCATATATAAATCTTTACCTCCGAACCATTCCGGAACACCTTGTGACGTTCGGGATCTCATCCAGGACTCCGAACAACATTCGGTAACCACGTATATCTATTCCCTATAACCCTAGCGTCATCGAACCTTAAGTGTGTAGACCATGCGGGTTCGCGAACCATGCAGACATGACCGAGACGTTCTCCGGTCAATAACCAACAGGGGGATCTGGATACCCATGTTGGCTCCCACATGTTACACGATGATCTCATCGGATGAACCACGATGTCAAGGATTCAATCAATCCCGTATACAATTCCCTTTGTCTAGCGGTATAGTACTTGCCCGAGATTGGATCGTCGGTATCCCAATACCTTGTTCAATCTCGTTACCGGCAAGTCTCTTTACTCGTTCCGTAACACATCATCCCGTGATCAACCCCTTGGTCACATTGTGCACATTATGATGATGTCCTATCGAGTGGGCCCAGAGATACCTCTCCGTCACACGGAGTGACAAAATCCCAGTCTCGATTCATGCCAACCCAACAGACACTTTCGGAGATACCCGTAGTGCACCTTTATAGCCACTCAGTTATGCTGTGATGTTTGGTACACCCAAAATATTCCTACGGTATCCGGGAGTTGTGCAATCTCATGGTCTAAGGAAATGATACTTGACATTAGAAAAGCTTTAGCATACGAACTACACGAGCTTTGTGCTAGGCTTAGGATTGGGTCTTGTTCATCACATCATTCTCCTAATGATGTGATCACGTTATCAACGACATCCAATGTCCATGGTCAGGAAACCGTAACCATCTATTGATCAACGAGCTAGTCAGCTAGAGGCTTACTAGGGACATGGTGTCTATGTACCCACACATGTATCTGAGTTTCCTATCAATACAATTATAGCATGGATAATAAACGATTATCATGAACAAGGAAATATAATAATAATAACTAATTTATTATTGTCTCTAGGGCATATTTCCAACATACATGACCTTACTTTTTAGAAATATCACATTTTGCTTTTACATAAAGTTAAAAACAACTTGCCTGCTACGAGTACAAAATAGCTTCTACTATCTTATGGGGTTTTGGCATACAGAGCTCACCAACATATGCATTCGACTTTATGGCTAGCACTGATGATAGGAACAACATCCGACACTGATGGTAAATTAGACGGGAGTAAATAAAAGAGTTTGCTCAAGTCAAATCATTTTCGTCAACCTTCGCCATATAATTAGTATGTAAATTTCCTATGGGCTGAGACAACTCTAAAATGTGTCCATAGTAAGCTAGCAAGCAGACCAGAAGACGATCTTACCAAATTTTTGCAGTTTTGATGGGCTTGAACCTGAGATTTCCGTGGGAGACACCGTGGCAAGTGCGTGCCTGTGCAACCACCTATCGACCTTCACATTGTTCAAATTATCACTATCCGCCCTGTTACAACCAATTTGGTCTATAGTTAGTGCAGAAAGATTAGTAGCAAATCAACCACAAGGTGGAGGAGATCGACAACGTGGCTGCACGGTTGGCGGAGTCGAAGAAGAAGGGGCTCCGGCAGATTGACGCGGAGGTCACCCGCCGTCGATGAGGGGCCTTCCGGGCATCCTCGCCACTTGAAACAAATTGTGCCGAACTGTTCCACTTCACTCCATGCCATGGCCTAGCACATACAGAACAACACAGGAATCTCCTCCAACGCGTGCCACAAACTTCCCACCGTCCTCGCCCTGCTATAACCGCCACAGACATCATTGAGCGACATTATGTTAAGTTGCAGCTTTTGCTAGAACTTAGTGTCCACTAGTAGAAAAAGAGGCTTCCGTCCAGCCTCATTAGTCGCGAAACTGTAGGAACCGCGACTAATGAAGTCTTCAGTCGCGGTTCGGCAGATGAACCGCGACCAAATGCCTGGGCCCAGGGCGCTCGCGGGCTTTAGTCGCGGTTGGCCAGGCCAACCGCGACTAAAGGTGCCCAAAGGCCTTTAG
>NC_041391.1:62965624-63028573 GCF_002162155.2 Triticum dicoccoides
GAGGTTCATGGGAGTATTAAAGAAATATGTTCGTAACCGTGCTAGGCCAGAAGGAAGCATCGCCAAGGGCTATGGAAATGAGGAGGTAATTGAGTTTTGTGTTGACTTTGTTCCTGACCTTAAGCCGATTGGTCTTCCTCGATCGCGGCACGAGGGGAGACTAAGTGGAAAAGGCACGATCGGAAGGAAATCAACGATATGTATGGACGGCCATTCTCTGACTGAAGCACACCACACTGTACTGACCAATTCCAGCTTGGTGGCTCCGTACTTTGAGAAACACAAGAATATTTTACGCTCGGACAACCCGGGGAAGCCTGAATCCTGGATTAGGAAGGCCCACATGGAGACTTTCGGCAGTTGGTTGAGAAAACATTTAATGAATAACAATGATGTTGTAGATCAGCTGTACATGTTGGCCAAGACACCATCTTTGACTATAACGACTTTCCAAGGGTACGAGATAAATGGGAATACATTTTACACGATCGCCCAAGATAAAAAGAGCACCAACCAAAACAGTGGTGTCCGCTTTGATGCAGCAACCGAGAATGGGCAAAAGGTCACATATTATGGTTACATAGAGGAGATATGGGAACTTGACTATGGACCCTCCTTTAAGGTCCCTTTGTTCCGGTGCAAATGGTTCAAGCTAACAGGAGGTGGGGTAAAGGTGGACCAGCAATACGGAATGACAATGGTGGATTTCAGCAATCTTGGTTACCTTGACGAACCATTCGTCCTAGCGAAAGATGTCGCTCAGGTTTTCTATGTGAAGGACATGAGTAGCAAACCGAGGAAACGGAAAGATAAGAAAACGATCAGTGCATCATGCGATGATCCAAAGCGCCACATTGTTCTTTCAGGGAAAAGAAACATCGTGGGAGTGGAGGACAAGACAGACATGTCAGAAGATTATAATATGTTTGCTGAAATTCCGCCCTTCAAAGTGAACACCGACCCAAGCATTAAGTTAAATGATGAGGATGCTCCATGGATACGGCACAATCGTAAGCAAGCAGGGACACAAGGGAAGAAATGATGTGTAATAATTTATTGTATCAAACCTTTTGTCAAACCTTCAAGGGGTTTTAAAATGAATTAGTTTTATTTTTCTGATTTTTTTGATATATAATTGTATTTTTAAGATTTTAAAATGAATTAGTTTTATTTTTCTGATTTTAAAAGGAAAAAGGAAGAAGAAGAAAGAAGGAAAAAGGAAGAAAAAAACAGAAGAAAAAAACAGAAGAAAAAAGGAAAAACAGAAGAAAAAAACAAACAGAAGAAAAACATAAAAAAACAGAAGAAAAAAACAGAAGAAAAAAGGAAAAAGGAAAAAAGGAAGAAAAAAAGAAAATATGCCACCTACTGGGCCACCACCGTGGAAAATAGGGTTCCCCCAGAACGATGACCCGTACGGTTACAGAAGCCGTAAGAGAAAGATGGATCGGGAAGCAGATGTTGTGGCGCGGTTGGCATCGGAAATTGATGTGATGAAGAAAACCATGAGTGTACTAGTAGCCGAAAGAGATGCAGCTCGGGTGCAGCATGAAGATCATCCAGCGGATCTCGGAAGCCAGCAGCGGAGAAGCAGCGTGGCTTCCACGGAGGCCCCACCGGCTGGTGCAGATGCACCGACGATCGAAATTACTGCACCGGAGCCTCTGGTGGTCCAAATTACTGCACCGGAGCCTCTGGTGGTCGAAATTACTTCACCGGAGCCTCCTCGCTACCCCGTGGACGATATAAAGGAGATGAAAGAATGTCATCTGTATTATCCTATCGGGAACATGTCCATGAAGGTAGCCATCGGCAGTGCTTTACCATGTTTACCTGGAGCACTCCACCACAACAACCCCATTCAAGATGGCTATGCTCGTGTCACGGTGGAGGACATAGTCCAAGGGTTTGAGGACCTGGAGATTGACATTGCTACACCTGAAGGGGAGAAAAGACTTGGAGATGTCAAGCGCCATTTCATTCTATGGCAAAAGTAGTTTATCAAGTTTCCAGGCGAGGCGCCAAGGACAACAAGTCCACCCCCCTACGGTGGTGGTGGTGGCGGTGGCGGTGGTGGTGGTGGTGGTGGTGGTGGCGGTTCACCTACACCTCCGTCACGTCAGCCGACGCCGCCCCCCAGTCCACAACGTCCGGCGGGTGATCAGCCGCCGCCCCCCAGTCCTCGTCCGGCGGGTGATCAGACGCCGCCCCCCAATCCACCTCCGGCAAAGAAGCAGAAGCAGTCCTGGATTATTAACCCGGACCCTTATGTACCTAAGACCACAAAGGTACCGGAGCCATCACTGAAGCCTCTCCCCACAAGGCCTTGGGAACGTAGTGCCGAGGAAGTCGACGCGGCCGCGGCTGCTGATTTGGAGAAATGGAAGGCGGACTGCAAGAAGAAAACAGAGCCCGAGCCCAAGCCAGTATTTTCTGATGAGCAAAAGAAGTGGGCTAAGTCATTTTTGAGCACACCGTCCCAAGCCGCGAAGAATCTGCCTAACGACTATGCACGTGAACTTCGCAGGCAGGCACTCATGTTCAAGGAGAACAAAGAGCGGGAGAAGGCCGAAAGTAAAAAAGCGGGAAACAAGTTGCCCAGCTCGGGGAACAAAGTAAACAATCGATTGCCCCGCTTATAGTGGAAGCCTTCTGTCCTGATGCCCCCGAGATCATACAAGCTGCGGCAGCACAGGGATTGACTGTAACGAGTGCCAGAGAACAAGCGGCCAACTTAGGTATTACTCTTCGTGAACTGTTAGGCCTTGATGAGGCGCCAGTGAAGGAGGTAGTAATTACATATGTCAAGAATGGGCCTCTCGTCGAGCCTGCGGAGGAAAAGGATCTACCTCCACAAATGAAAGGTCTGCTGAAATGGTACAAGGGTTACATAAAAAATAAAAACGCCAAAGAATATATTTATGCGGAAGTTAGACATGAGCATCACTTCAAACATTACTATGTACAAATTGAACTGAGTGAATTGTTCCAGCTTTTCAATCTGCGCGAGCTCGATAAATCTATCATCAGTTGCTATGTTCTGTAAGTGATTTATTAATTTCTACCCCATCTCGTTCATATTGCCTGCACTATATATATGTCCTAACTATATTGTTGTGTCCGCTATTATACATGCAGAATGAAGATTAAGGAATGCAGAGTAAGGAACATCCATGATGTTGGGTTCATTGACCCACACATCGTTAATGGACATGTGTTGGAGCGTTACCCCGCCGACGTGGAGGCAGACCTGTGGCAGTTTCTTACAAAGCTGGAACTCAAAAGTGATATTCTATTTCCTTACCATTTTGAGTGAGTGTTTCTGTCTTGAGCACATTCTCTTCTGTTTACTCCATGCATGGTATGTGGCCGGCTAATCGATGAGTTATGCATGACGTACTGTGCATGTATCGTGTCCGCAGGTTCCACTGGATTCTGCTAGTAATTAAAGTTAACACCTCAGAATGTCTCGTCCACGACTCTGTGAATATGGATCCAAAGCTTTGGGCGGCATGAGAAGAATGATGCAGAAGTAATTATTTTCATTCATTTGCGCTCTATATCGATCGGCCTATTTCGTTCATTTCCTAATATCAAGTAACTAATTAATAACTCTCTTGTTCATTTAATTTTCTTTGCCTCGTAGGGTTTGGAGACGGTTCGTAGATACAAAGGTCGGTGAATTCAAAAAAGAGCTAGAATTCAAAATGTTAAAGGCTAAGAATGCTGGGGATATTCAGCCACCGGAGACCAATCTATGTGGATACTATGTCTGTGAGATGATCCGGAGATACACCTCTGAGCGGGTTCCGAGTGATACCAATGCTAAGAGGAATAACCTCCGGTGGATGCTTAGTCCAGAAGCTCGCTTCCGACCACTTCAAGAGGAACTAGCTGGATGGTTCAGCAGGGAAGTCCTCCATCCTAAAGGAGAACACTATTACGAGGACGTAGAACTTTATATGCATTAAATCATGTATGGAAACTTGTTCAAAATTGTATATGGTCATCCGATGATATTGAATATATATTGTATATTCCTCTTGAATTCTTTTTGGTTCTAATTTCAAATTTATTTGAAATTGTACATTCATATGCATGTATGTAGTACCGTAGAATATATGAAACTCCTTCAAAATTAAAATAAAGCACAAAAGAAATAAAACAATACAAATTAAATAGAAAACAGGTTTAAGGGGGGAGGTTTAGGGGGGGCTAAAACCCTAAACCTGCGGCGGCCTTTAGTCGCGGTTGGCCAGAAGAACCGCGACTAAAGGTCCTCCGCCCCGACGGCCACCTGGCGCCCACGTGGACGGGCCTTTAGTCGCGGTTCTTAAGCAACCGCGACTAAAGGGGGGGGCCTTTAGTCGCGCCCGGTCGGTCGCGGTTGCGCAACCGCGACTAATGGCAGTTGCGAACCGCGACCAAAGGCCTTTTTTCCACCAGTGGTCATTATCCAAATGTAGTAGGATAGGAAGAAGTGTGCGAGGCGGATCTGCAGAAAACTATCCATCTTGAGCGGGGCGAGGTTATGGCGCTTAAGTGACACGAGCAAGTTGACAAGGCCTGCAGCTTGCAGTGCAACCAAGAGCTCCCTAGCGGTGGCGGCATGGTTTACCTGTGTAGCTAGAGGTCATGAAAACAGAGCGAAATTTCAGTTCCAGTAATAATGACAAAATTTAAGAAAGAAATTTTTTCACCTAAATTCAGAACATGAGATCCATATCAGAGCATGGACACTTTTCATTTAGTACAAGTGCTAATATGAACCAGTCTATAGAATCAAGAAACTGTAGTACCGAAGATTACGTGTGCAAATTCCAGCAGTGAACAACAGATGCTAATAAAACAGAGTCAGTTAAACTGAAATCCCAAGATTCTTTGTTAGGAAGTTGGTGCACAAATATAAATCCAACTCCTGCATTTGGCGTGAGCAACACTAAAATCTACTTGTGTCCAAATCACGATTGTTACTTGTTCATCACTGTACATCTATACAGAACCAGAACTAGAATTATAAAAGCATTCCAGAAATCTCCCTAAGGGGGGTCACGGGTGATTCAGGCCAATCAACCCAGTGTCCCATAATTCTTCAGATCAATTGTTTATCTCAGATAGATGAGGTGTAACCCAGATCCAACAAAGTACCAAGGTAAATTAAGAAAACAACCCATGGTCATGAATAGGAATTAGATTCCAGATCGATTATGACTGGTGGGTGCTGGTTAGGTAGATAATAGGTATGCAGGTGTGTCTTAGGGAAAGGCATGTGGAACGGCGATGGTAGGTAACTGATGGTGAGGGCGGCGATGGTGGCTACGGAGCTGTCGCTCCTCGGAGACCTTATGCAGTAGCATGTCGTAGGTAATCTCTGTCGCACTCGGACCCCCTCGGCGACACTTGCGGGATAATTACTGAAGAGTGGGGAAATGCTAAAACCAAAACTGAAACAGTGTGCGTCTGAGCATAACAAAGTGAGTTGAGGTACTAATAAAACTAAAATCTGTAAATAAATACTTTGTTCTTGATACATGAATGTGGCAGTCAAATGTCAACAGTTACTACTATGAAACTATTATGAAATACATAATAGTAAGATGTGATCGAAGATGGTTTGTAAAACAACAACAAAAGACACTCATATTTTTAAGTCTTCATACTACAGAGTTATGTAGCTGCAAGTGGTGTGCATTTATAAATAATCAGGATGACACCCACACTGTCTTTACAGAGATCATTATGAGATTATAATTACACATTGGAAATTGCTACTCGTGTGTGTGCGCGTGTGCGCACGCACGTGTGCGTGCGTGTGCGTGTGTGTGTGTGTAACAAGAAATGTTACTCAAAAGGTGAGTTATGTGACAAGAAAATTAAGGACAAATCTTTATTATTAAAGGGGATTGTACATTAGAAGCATACTGCTAACATATCCATCAATTTTCTGTACACATGTTACTATCTTTTGCATCTAAAATCTTTTGCATCAAGTTTTTCTAGAACTTTACCTGAAAGGACTAAAAAACATAAAGTGCCACATAATAGATCAATTTTTTTATGGACATTCATCCACTATAATCGAGGTTATCTATAGAACTAAGCCAGAAAATAAATATTTAGCCAAATGGTCAAGCATTGGAGACCAACAAAACTAACAACTCCATGTAAAGGGAGTACATAATTTTTCACATCACCCACGAGATGCAAGTCGAATTATGTTCCCTGCACGCTACACCAAGATCAACCGAATCAAGTGCATGCACCAATGATCAACCAAATCAGGTTACACCATGCAGCACAAATAAAAGGAAAAGAGTTGAAGCAAAGATAAGAGGAATGCGTACAAGCAAAATTTGGTTCATAATTATGAAAACAATCAGATCTAATATTTGTTGAAAATAACAAATGAATAGCATATCATTATCACAAGATTAACTGCAACATAGTACAGACTGTGGCACTGCACCACCATGGATAGAACCGCATGTGTGAAGAATCTGGTTCCAGATCTGAGGGCTTGCCGACTCGGTGCGTTGGGACAATGTATCCTGCCTTGATAATATTCTAGGGCTACACGCGAATGGGGTGGTGGAATTCTCAAAATAGAACCATGTGAACTACTCAATCTTAAGAAAATTAATCAACATCGAAGTTCTGGGACATGCATTTGTTCATCCCGTAACCTGGTCCAGAAGAAATTGATTTAACACCTATTTTGACAATCAATTGGGAAAGGGGACCACTCGGCAAATATGATGTATCTAGTATAGTACTGTAGCGACCTTGAGATTATCAAGATTCAGACCTAAGTTTACGCACCATGTTTCACTTCTCAAATGACTGCAGACTATTTGTATGTAACAGAAAATTATATCTACTAATTACCAGTTGGTTCGGTAAAATAGGGACATCATCTATATGGCAAATGAACTCCTTAAAGACATTCTTCTTGCAATCTCAATAATCATTGCGTGTTCGAAGAAGCCCTGCCCAACTCAATGGCCACCTCTTGAATGGAAGTTAATCCTTCCCCATCATGCTTTTCTCTTTACATTTTACACATTAGTGTTGGTTAGCCGCTTGCTCTCCCCTTCACTGCTATGAAACTGAACCAAAAAGAAGAAAATTCAGTGTGAGTGCATATAATTGAGTGTAAGTTCAGATTTCGTGTGTTTTCCTGCCGGCTTTTTTGTTGTTACCTTTAGATGTTTACAAGCTAAACTGGTAGATATAATTACCATCCAATAGTGATTGATCCGGAAAAAAGTCATGATCTAATGTAATTAATGAAAACAAAAGGCTTCACGGGAAACAATAACTTGCTACCGTTGATTCCAGCCTTGGGCCTTCTCACGTAATACTGGCAATTCCTTGTAAATCATCCCATGGCAACCTTTCTTAATCCTTGTCCCATGAGCATAGTCTTGGGATCAATGAACATAATTTTATCAATAAATGAAGCCAGTTCCATGGTTATGTCAGCTCTACCAAATCATCAGACATGAGTTGGACTGGTTTGTGGCTTCTATAGTGCGTGTACCTGCAAACATATGTCGGGTAAAATGTTTCCTGTAGAAACATTAGTGCAGTACCTAGAACAAAGAATAAATGAAAAATTACTATTACCTACTTACCTTCAATTATGATGTAGGAGATATTATTCAACATTAAATGCATCCATGATCACATTCGAAAATATATTAGATTAGTTATATCCATCCAATCTAGTCTTGCCTAATAACGAGAGTAAGTTTGGCATGCAGGTTAATATTAGAGATCTATGAGAGGCATCGTAGAAAGCATGTGGCTGGCATGAACTTACTTCAGATTTGTTAAGCATTTTAACCAACACATGATGCGAGGCATCATAGTAGAAGCATGAGAGAAAACAGAGACATACCTTTAAGGCTGGTGTTCGCTCAAAATCACCTATGTCCAGATCACATCCAGCTAGCCTGCTGAAGTAATGATGCAAATCCACAATGCTATGACGCCTAGAGGAAAACATATACGTTACTGTTCTCATGCCAGAGTTAGCACAATTTGGTTGAAAGCCATCAAATTGGTGGTACAAGCATCCTAAGCTGATCTTGTGTGCCATCTGCATATGATTCACAAGAGGAGAAGGTGTGTGAGTAGTACCAGAAGAGGAAACGAAAATGGAAGGAGCAACTTCTTGCTTTTTGATTCATGTGCTGATTCATACCATGATATCTTGGGTTGATATCTTCCTTTATAAAAGCAACCACAAATACCTGATAGCAATTTCACAAGAGAAATTAACTGGAGCAGAACACAAATTAATATACTTGAAATATTTTTTTCAGTGGGATTCCCATCGGCACCTGGTGGCGATAGAAAGGCAGGCTCCCAAATAAAACGACAATCTTGAAGAGCATCAAGCCGACGTCCCATCCCTCATTATCCATCACCCGCAACACGAAGACAATCCTGATAAATGTGTCTCTATCCTGAAGGTCTGCTTGGTGTCCTGTGTGTCCCTCGCTGCTAGCTCATCGCCTGCAGCTTCCATCACCGTCCGTCATCTTCCTCCTCCTTTCACCATTGTTGCTTCTCGTGCTGCAAAAGAGACATGTGGCTGCAGAATTAGCCTCCCTTTCCAACTTGCTGCTGGCTTTATGAAGAGGAAACCACAAAAACCAAAGTTCTCTTCAACATGAAGTGTTAGCTGCAGTTCAGAAAAGAATCACGTCTGTACATGTAGACGTAGTCTGTGGGCTTAGAGAAATTATGGAGAAATGAAGAAGCTTAGTGGTGAAAAAATAATATGTTGTATTGGAAAAAATAACAGGGAAGTCTTAACATAGTCGATTCTTCCACCCTTTCGGCGGCCATGTACGTGTGAAATATGAGAATGAGCACCTGATTGAGAGAGAACAAGGACTTGATCCACGAGAAGAAGGAAAGGTGGGGAGATGAATGGGATTACCTTTTGGTCCAGATCACCGATGGCGTCCAGATCACAAGTAGCTTGGTGCAGGCGAGGCGAGCGCGCGCCAGCGTGAAGGGGAGGCGGCGGGCGGGGCGAGGCAGGGATAGGTGGCGCAGGGGACGACAGGTATGGGCGGCGGGGCTGTCCGGTGGCGTGGGTGTGCTGCGCAGGGGCCGCCAGGTGTGGCGGCGGCTGCGGCCGGAGACGGGAGACGAGGTAGGGCTATCGAGGGATTGACAGAGGGAGTCCACCGGTTCTGTCGCGACCGTAAAACCAACGGAGGGGAGTTGGTGGACGAAACGAAAAAAAATCTACGAAGGTTAACCTACGAAAAAACCCGGATGAAAGTGGTGGGACGAAAATTGACCAGCGGAGACTACCAACTTCTTCATTAGGAGTAGAGATAAGGGAATTGATTGTGGGATGGAACATAAGGCTCTTTTTACTCCTTATACCTTATGGCCTTCTGATCTGAGTCATCCTATCTTTCCTACGGGGTTAAGAAACTATGCTATCTCTTCTTTCTATTAGGATCACGTGTTACTAATCTGTAGACTTGTAAGATTGTTGGATCTAAGCTTCAGATCAGTTTCTTCTATCTCCGTGTATTCATAGTTGATCTCAGAACCTTGATTTTATGATGGTCGAGTGGCTATGCCACCATTTTACAGGATGTTTCAAATCTTTTGAGCATTTACAGCCGTTATGCTGTCCGAGTCATCCCAGGTTTCTAAACAATCTGATGCACTTGCAAAATCCTTTCCCTCTGGTTTTGATGTTCTTCTACGCCAGGTTAATCACACTAATTGCTGAGTTGAGGTACTCTATTGCCTCGACATATATGTTGGAGTTATTATTATGACCCTAGGTGTCTTAGCTAATCGCCTAGTAATCTAGCCATGTTCTGTGATCCCGGTGTGATGATTCTGGCCCTGATTCTCGAAAGCATCCCGTGGTGCCATTTAGTTAGTGAACATTCTATTCCTGGGTCTTGAACTCGAGAATCACTCTACTTACTTCATGTTGATAGTGTTTGCTAGTGCCTTTAGGATATTAGTAACCTTTGCGATAGTCCTCGAGGTTCGTGGTATGTCCTTCTTCCAAATACCATGAACTACTTATGGCAGAAGTTTGTTGGATCGAAAGATCACAAACATAGTGCTCTTGACGAGTTCCCGATGATATGTTGTGACTCTGCCAGTCCTACCTTCTCCGCATGGGTTATCCGGAAGAAATATGTTGAGCTTTGCTCGACATACTAATCTGTGCATCCACAACTCAGAAAATTGTATGTTCCTTTGAGTTGTCCCTCTTTAGTTGCTTTCTGGCCCTCGTCTATCAGTTGATAGCCAGGGTAGTTATGCATTCGTGTTTATCGATGCCTATTACTCTTGTGGTCCGCCAATCCATTCTATTCAGAATGACTAGGAGAAACAAACTCCAGAACCTCATCCATATCTAGGATTGGGTCAAAGCAGTTGTATTCCGTAGATCAAATGCAATCCAACTTTTGGTCTGTTCTACATTGAAGTATTACCCATCTTTATATCAAGAATATCATGGGAATTGCACTCCATCTTATGAACTCTTGATACAGTGATATTTCTTGCTCCCATTTTCATCTCTCGGTTCCCGTGTTGTTGCAACCGGAATGCCAACATGTGAACTATGATGTGTTAAATCAATACTCCTAGCAACCTTGTTGCCTGGTAGTTAAATGGACAATAACCTCATTCTAGCGTGTTGGTTATTGAATTATCATCATAAGGTTTATTGTGCTACCTAGTCCCCATTTCTGGTGCACTCTTCTGTCGGTGAGTTAGGATTTTGTCAAACCCTCGCTCATTTGATCATATTGTTTTGCCCTGAAAACCAAGATTGTTCTCGAGCTTAGTAACATATCGGTGGTTCGTGATTTTCTGAATATCTTCTCGGAAGTATCACCAGGTCGTTGCCTGACCGCTATGTTGAGTTCGTGATCAAATTGGTTTATCCCTGTAAACCACCCCTTCTCCAAGAATTTGTGTTGGATACCCCTGAGCTAGTTGGTTAAGCTGAACAACAACATGGAGAGTTGGAAGATAAAAGCTTGTCCGACTTAGTTCATTTTAAGGGATATCTTGTATGTGTGTTGAAGAAAGATGGTATTTCCATCGATTGACCCTCGTGATCAGTTAATGCACCTACCATCTTATCCAATCTTTGATATGAGCATGGGCTATCATCAAGTCAAATCAGAACCAACGATGTTCGTAATGTTGTCTTACTCGTGGTTGATCCCTCGAGCATACACCATTACATCTTTTGGTCTGTCCAACGCTATCACCTTGTTCACATAATGGTGGAATTCCCGTGATATGGAAATTCCTATGAGTTGTTGTTGAGCCCATCAGCAGCATTTTATCTCCTCCATAATTCATGATGAACGTCAGGCTAGCGTTGGAAACTTGTGTAAGCATTCTCTTCGTGTTCCGTTCATAAACTATATGCTTGGATGAAAGGAGTGACTTCCTCTAATTCATGTGCACCCGTTGTAAGTTGCCGCCATGAATTTGAGAAAGGTTTGTTTTGTTTCCTCTAGAATCGTCCCAAGTCAGTCATGCATGTGCAAAGTATACTGTGGTTTGGTAGATTAATTACCTCCACTGCATATCTATTCCGTAGCACACCAAGCCGCCGATTGGTTTGATCAGGGATAAGAAGTGCCTTCTTAAGAGCTAACCCGGGCTTAATCAAGGACTTCGTTATCCACAATGATGATTCCCCACCTGAACTCGGTAGTGTTTTATTTTAAGACTACCATGTGATCATGTTTGTCTGCAACAACATGTTCACAATGTTTGTCGCAGAACCAGCTCATGTTTTGGAGCTTGCTATCGTAGTTCATTCCCTGAGAATCCCGCAACGCCACCTCGTCGATTTGTGTTGCAAACTTTCATTTTCCTTTCTAGACTTGATGAGAATGGAATATCCTGACACCAACCAGATCTGAATCTCAGGCAGGTATGATGGTTGGAACATTTCCCAAGAACTATTATATTGGTCCCTCTGTAACCCGGTAAAGTGGATGTCGTGGCTAACACACCAGTCGGAAGACCTATTATTGTAGTATCCTGATTGAGGAAGTTGGCCACCTCCCCATAGGATTTCGTAGGATTTACTTCCGTAATTGTTCCTTATGGATTTTTGTGTTCCCGATGTCCGACCTTTACTTGATGTTCTAGATATCAAACCATATCTATGAATGGGATACGCTAGTACATCAAGGAGAACATTAGAAGCATAGTGCTAAATGTCTCTCGGTCAATCATCCAGATTTTGTTCCCTTGGCCCCGCTAAGGTGAAATCTGAGAAGGTTATCTTCCTTTGCATCTGCATTGTACATCACTGTTCATCATGGTAGTATGTTGTGTTGCCAGGATCCTTGACACGGATATTGGTAAAACCTTGATGAATATGGAAATGCTCAAGTTCTTGAGAGCACGCACAAGCGCTAGGTGTTATCATCGGCACTAACTGGGATTGCTCTCCATTTGCTCGGTTATGTTATAACTTTTCAAACAGTGGACTCACTCTCTACTTTTGAGCTTCTCCCCAGTTACTAAAATCATCCCTTGTGTTGTTTTTAACAAGGTAATCCACATCATCCATTCTAATCCGGGTATGCCCTTCTACTGAACCCCTCCAAGCGATCGCTCGAGAATTGCCTTAGGCAAGTATAAAGAGTTTCAATGATCTCTAAATCAAAGGTAATTCTTTTTGCCACTTAAGGGGATATATCTACGAGTCAACCTCCTCTAAGGTGTTCCGTTGCGATGTCATGGCAACTCAAATCCTCGCTATGATGACAACCATTCACCATCCTCTTAAGTGTGGAATTGTTCTCTACCTAGTGAACCCTCGTCATCTGTTCCACTCCATCCCTCCAGATGTATGCCTCGTGTCTCAGCTCGAGAGATGTTTCAATGACTCACCCCGTGAGTTGATCCCGAGTTGTTCGATATTCGAGAAGATCGATCCCTCTAGAGTTTTCATTTCTTCTCGTGGTCATGTTGAATGGAGTTCTCAAAGCAAGATGTCAAGATCAAGATGATGCAATTAATCAACATCTTCGAGAAGGGCAGTTGGATCCTAAAGATCGTAATAGTTTTGTGACCCCCTTTCCTCTTGCCTCATGTCTTGAATCTCGGGATGAGATTCTTGTTTAGTGGGGGCGAGTTGTCACATCCCTAGTCCTGGTATGCAGTAGGCTAGCCCTTCATGTGTCCATCATGTTTAACTTTAAAATGAACTTGAAATGGGGGATGTTCAAACCCTAGCATAAAAAGGAATCCACTAGGTTCAACTAAAATATTTTTCAGTGAACCCAAATGACCTACAAAAATGTTCATCATTTTTGGAAAATGCTCGAAACAGCAACCAGAGGTGATGCACATTTTTGCATGACATTTAGGATTGTTGAATTAACATATATTGTATTTTGAATTGGAGCAAATAAATACTATAAATACTTTATTGCTCCAATAATTCTGATTTTTATTGAGGGGCTTTGGAATAATCCTTTTAGTCCCTGCAAAATTTATCAGGAGCAACAAAATTAGTTTGGTTCAAAAACCAAATTAAAACATATGTCAGAAATAGAAAACAGAAACCAAAACAGAAATAGAGAGAGAGAGAGAGAGAGAGAGAGAGAAAACCCACCTGGCGCTTACCTAAGGCCCACTTACCTGGTGGCCCAGCAGAATCGGCCCAGCCCACCTCCTCCTCCCTGTCGTCTTCCTCCCCCTCGCCCCAAAGCAGCTCGGTGGCGAGCGCGTGTGCCGCCGCGCATGGCCACATGCCGGCCACCTCCAGGCTGCCTGCCTGCGCCTCGACCCCCTGGAGACGCCACGCACCCCCTCCAGGCTCTCTCACTCTCTCTCGCTCCTCCCCCACCCCCTCTGCTCTCTCCCTCTCTGCGCGAGCACGCCGCGGCCGCTGCGCCCACCAACGTTCCCTTGCATTGTGGCCGTGACCCCGAGCTCCGCCCGGACCCCAAGCTCCTCTATGCCGACCCACTGAAGCCCGGATGCCCCCAAGACGACACCACGGCGTTTCTTCCCCGTACATGGCCGCCGGATGCAATCCCTGATTCGTCCAATCCCGCCCATCCTCGAGCCCTCTGAGCATCCCCTTCCACTCTAGGTGAGCTCCTCGTCGTTTCGCCCCAAGCTCTGTCGTCCCGCTCGTCCCCTAGCTCTAGCGCCACCCTGGCTGAACGCTTGCTCGCCGCCGGCCATGTCGCCATTGCCGCTGCAGCCACTGAAGCTTGCACCTGAGCATCGCCCCGTGCTCAGCACGCTTCCAGGAGCCGGGTGCATCCACCCATCCGTCCTGCTGTGCCCCCTAGCGCCAAACCGAACCTGTCCGAACTCCGGCCGCTGCCGTTCTGGTTGCCGCCGTTGATCCTAGCCACCGCAGCTCCGGCCACCACCACTGGTCGACGCAGCTCGCTCCCAGGAACACATAGGAGCAAACCCCGCCTCAAACCGTGGGCTGTAGCGAAATCCCGACGATCTCCGCCGTGCGAAATGGTCGTCGCAGTGAAACTCCAGGGAATGATGACATGGATGTCATTAGACGCTAACCCCGCCACCTAAGCAACCCTAATAGCCACTGACAGTGGGCCCTACAGCACGGTCAAACCCAGTCAGCATCAGGTTTGACCGGGTCCAACCCCTGTGTCACTGACGTGTGGACCCCACATATCAGGTTTGACCTAGAACAGCCCTGGTTGACCAGCTTACGTCATGCTGCCATCATGCTGATGCAATAAAGCTTTTCTGGCATTTTTATTAATTAAGGAAATTCCAGAAAATACACTAAACTTCTAAAAATCTTATAAATTCAACCGTAACTACAAATGAAATAATTTATATATGAAAAATGATCAAAAAATCCAATCTATCCATCTGTACCACTTTCATGCATGTTAGAACAAGTTATAGTTGCTAAATAGGGCAAATCATATGTTTGGCATTTAAATATTCACATATGGAAGTTGAATTTGAATCTTTGATTCAAACCAACTTCATTTAACCTGTTACTAGTTGCATTAGCTCAAAACACAGCATATTGACATGTCATGATCATGCATCATATTGTGCATTGCATTGATTGTGTTCTTCCTTGTTTGCCGGTGTTTGTCCCCTCTCGATAGACGTAGTTCCGACGATGAGTTTGATGACACCGATGAAGAGCTATACTATCTTCAGAAGTGCCAGGCAAGCAAAACCCCCTTGTTCATTCCGATACAATCCCACTCTCTCGCTCCTGCTCTCTTTTACTGCATCAGGACAACAATGATTCAACTGTTACATGCTGCAGTAGTTGAACCCCTTTCCTCTGCATGACCTGTCATTGCCACAGTAAATAGATGAAACCCACTAGCATGAGTAGGAGTTGCTTGAGCCCTGATGTGCCTACTCATTCATGCTTGTTTGTCATGCCTGCTATTGCTTAGAGTTGTGTCAGGTCTGATTCATCGGGGATGAATTGGAATGTGGTGAACATGTCCTACTGTTGAGAGCTAAGTGTGTGAACACAATTTGGTAAAGGTAGCGATGAGAGGCAATGTAGGAGTACATGGTGGGTTGTCTCATTGCAGCCGTCCTCAGGAACTGAGTTCTGTGTTTGTGATCCATGAACAGCTACTACCATGCATTGGAATGCTTAAGTGCCCCTCTCGACTTATTAATCAACTCGATCTCTGTCCAGGAGTTGCAACTAGTTTCTGGTGTTTGTAGGTAGTGTTAGTAGACTACCAAGTGGCACTCGGTACAGGTTGGCTTGGGACATACTAGGCACAGTGGCCCGGTGTACCAAGTGGCACCCGGATGGTGGGCTTGGGAACCCTGCACACATCGTTTGGGGCCGTGAGCGACACCCCGGCCGGATCTCCTTGCAGATGGAACCCGAATAGGCGATAAACCTGGACGAGAGACTTGTGTGGTTAGTCAGGTCATGGCCGACACCATCGCTGGGCTTCAGCTTGAAGGTTGCCGAGTACATGCAGTGTAAACGGCGATAAGTGGTGAGAGGGTGTGTGAAGAAGTACACCCTTGCAGGGTTAACATTATCTATTCGAATAGCCATGTCCGCAGTAAAGGACTTCTGGGTTGCCTGTACAGTTCATAGACAAGTGAAAGTGGATACTCTAAAATACGCAAGATAAGCGTGAGTGCTATGGATGGCGTTCTCGTAGGGAGACGGGAGCAGATCCATAGTGGTGTATTGATATGGTGAATATGTGGACTCGTGTGCGACACCTCAAAAGCGTTACTAAAAGTCGTAGTTCAGGATAGCCACCGAGTCAAAGTTGGCTTGCTGTAGCTAAACCCCACCATCCCCTTTGTTGATAATGATGCATATGTAGTTACTTCTAATGTAAGTCTTGCTGGGTACAATTGTACTCACGTTTGCCTATTTTGTGTTTTTGCAGAGAGACTTCAGTCTCACTAGTAGTTCCGCGTGAACTTCGACGTTTAGCTTGTTACCTCAGCTACGATCTTGTGCCCTCGACAGGATCTGGTAGATAGTCAGGCTTCTTAGCCTTTATCATTTGTAGATGTATGTACTCATACGTAATAAGCTTCCGGATGTGCTTGATCTGTATGCTCTGAATGTTGGGTCATGAGACCCATGCTTGTAATATCTCGCTCCTCGGAGCATAATGAATAAAATACTTCAGTTGTAGAGTCATGTTGTGATGCCATGTTGTATTTGCACCTATAGAGCATATTGTGTGTATGTTATTGAAATGCTTGGTATGTGTGGGATCTGACTATCTAGTTGTTTATCCTTGGTAGCCTCTCTTACTGGGAAATGTCTCATAGTGCTTTCACTGAGCCTTGGTAGCTTGCTACCGCTCCAGAACACTTAGGCTGGCCAGCATGTGTTCTTCTTCGTTCCTATGTCTGTCCCTTTGGGGAAATGTCACGCAGTGTCTACCGGAGTCCTGTTAGCCTGCTACAGCCCGGTTTACCGGAGTCCTACTAGCCCAGCTGCTACAGCCCGGATTCACTCGCTGATGACCGACACGTTCCTTGCTGGGTCACGTATGCTTGTCCCTGTAAGTTAGTGCCACTTTGGATTCACGACTAGCCATGTCAGCCCGGGTTCTTTGTCATATGGATGCTAGCGACACTATCATATACGTGAGCCAAAAGGCGTAAACAGTCCCGGGCCTAGTAAGGCTACACCCGTGGGAATACCGTGCGTGAGGCCGCAAAGTGATATGAGGTGTTACATGCTAGATCAATGTGGCATAGGATCGGGGTCCTGACATGAACTAGGGTTTGAGAGGAGTTTGTGCTGTGAAGATGTTGATGAAGATACCCCTCCCCAAGATGGGAGAGTTGTTGGTGATGATGATGACGATGATTTCACCCTCCGGGAGGGAAGTTCCTCGGGCGGAATCGCTCCGCCGGAGGGCAAAAGTGCTCCTACCCAAGTTCCTCCTCAAGGCAGTGGCGCTTCTCCCCGAATGTCCTCTCCTAATTTTTTCTAGGTCAAAATGACTTATATACCAGAAGATGGGCACGAGAGGTGGGCCAAGGAGGGTAGCACCCACCAGGACGCGCCTGGGCCTCTTGGGGCGCCCAAGTGGGTTGTGCCCACCTGATGGCCCTCATCTGGTACTTATTTGCTCCAATATTCATTAAATATTCCATAAAAAATCCTCAGGGAGTTTCAGCTCATTTGGAGTTGTGCAGAATAGGTAGCTTGACGTAGCTTTTTTAGGTCTAGATTTCCAGCTGCCAGAATTCCCCCCCTTGGTGCATACCTTGCATATTTTGAGAGGAAATGCATTAGAATTACTCCAAAAAGCATTATTATACAAGAAAACAACATAAATAACAGTAGGAAAACTTGATGCAAAATGGACGTATCAATTCCTCTCTAATACACAGAATGACAAATCCTAATCTCGATCTATGCCAACCAACAAACACCTTCAGAGACACCTGTAGAGTATCTTTATAATCACCAAGTTATGTTGTGACGTTTGATAGCACACAAGGTGTTCCTCCGGTATTCGGGAGTTGCATAATCTCATAGTTAGAGGAACATGTATAAGTCATGAAGAAAGCAATAGCAATAAAACTGTAACGATCATAATGCTAAGCTAACGAATAGGTCTTGTCCATCACATCATTTATAATGATGTGATCCCGTTCATCAAATGACAACACATGTCTATGGTCAGCAAACATAACCATCTTTGATTAATGAGCTAGTCAAGTAGAGGCATACTAGGGACACTATGTTTTGTCTATGTATTCACACATGTACTAAGTTTCCGGTTAATAGAATTCTAGCATGAATAATAAACATTTATCATGATATAAGGAAATATAAATAACAACTTTATTATTGCCTCTAGGGCATATTTCCTTCAGTCTCCCACTTGCACTAGAGTCAATAATCTATATTACATAGTAATGATTCTAACACCCATGGAGTCTTGGTGCTGATCATGTTTTGCTCATGGAAGAGGCTTAGCCAACGGATCTGCAACATTCAGATCCGTATGTATCTTGCAAATCTCTATGTCTCCCTCCTTGACTTGGTCGCAGATGGTATTGAAGTGTCTCTTGATGTGTTTGGTTCTCTTGTAAAATCTAGATTCCTTTGCCAACGCAATTGCACCAGTATTGTCACAAAAGATTTTCATTGGACCCGATGCACTAGGTATTACACCTAGATCGGATATGAACTACTTCATCCAGACTACTTCATTTGCTACTTCTGAAGTAGCTATGTACTCCGCTTCACACGTAGATCCCGCCATGATGCTGTGCTTGGAACTGCACCAACTGACAGCTCCACCATTCAATATAAATATGTATCCGGTTTGCGACATAGAGTCATCTGGATCAGTGTCAAAGCTTGCATCTACGTAACCATTTATGACAAGCTCTTTGTCACCTCCATAAATGAGAAACATATCCTTAGTCATTTTCAGGTATTTCAGGATGTTCTTGACTGTCGTCCAGTGATCCACTCCTGGATTACTTTGGTACCTCCCTGCTAAACTTATAGCAAGGCACACATTAGGTCTGGTACACAACATTGCATACATGATAGAACCTATGGCTGAAGCATAGGGAATGACTTAATTTTCTCTCTATCTTCTGCAGTGGTCGGGCATTGAGTCTGACTCAACTTCACACCTTGTAACACAGGCAAGAATCCTTTCTTTGACTGATCCATTTTGAACTTCTTCAAAACTTTATCAAGGTATGTGCCTTTTGAAAGTCTATTTAAGCGTCTTGATCTATCTCTATAGATCTTGATGCCCAATACATAAGCAGCTTCACCGAGGTCTTTCATTGAAAAATTCTTATTAAAGTATCCTTTTATGCCATCCAGAAATTATGTATTATTTCCAATCAACAATATGTCATCCACATATAATATTAGAAATGCTATAGAGCTCCCACTCACTTTCTTGTAAATACAGGCTTCTCCAAAAGTCTATATAAAACCATATGCTTTGATCACATTATCAAAGCGTATATTCCAACTCCGAGAGGCTTGCACCAGTCCATAAATGGATTATTGGAGCTTGCACACTTTGTTAGCACCTTTTGGATCAACAAAACCTTCTGGTTGCATCAATACAACTCTTCTTTAAGAAATCCATTAAGGAATGCAGTTTTGACGTCCATTTGCCAAATTTCATAATCATAAAATGCGGCAATTGCTAACATGATTCGGACATAATTAAGCATAGCTATGTGTGAGAAGGTCTCATCGTAGTCAACTCCTTGAACTTGTCGAAAACCTTTCGCAACAAGTCGAGCTTTGTAGACAGTAACATTACATCAGCGTTATCTTCTTCTTGAAGATCCATTTATTTTCTATGGCTTGCCGATCATCGGGCAAGTCCACCAAAGTCCACACTTTGTTCCCGTACATGGATCCCATCTTAGATTTCATGGCCTCAAGCCATTTCGCGGAATCTGGGCTCATCATCACTTCCTCATAGTTCATAGGTTCATCATGGTCTAGTAACATAACTTCCAGAATAGGATTACCGAACCACTCTGGTTGACCTATGAGGTTTGGTACTAACTTGATCTGAAGTTTCATGATCATCATCATTAGCTTCCTCACTAATTGGTGTAGGAATCACTGGAACTAATTTCTGTGATAAACTACTTTCCAATTCGGGAGAAGGTACAATTACCTGATCAAGTTCTACTTTCCTCCCACTCACTTCTTTTGAGAGAAACTCCTTCTCTAGAAAGTATCCATTTTTAGCAACGAATATATTGCCTTCGGATCTGTGATAGAAGGTTTACCCAACAGTTTCCTTTGGGTATCCTATTGATACATATCCAACGTATCTATAATTTTTATTTGTTCCATGCTGTTATATTATCATTCTTGGATGTTTTACCATCATTTTATAGTTATTTTATATCATTTTTGGTACTCACCTATTGACATAGTGCCCAGTGCCAGTTGCTGTTTTCTGCATGTTTTTACATCGCAGGAAATCAATATCAAACGGAGTCCAAATGCAACGCAACTCCTAGAGGAATCAATATCAAGCATCCCCAAGCTTAATTCCTGCTCGTCCTCGAGTAGGTAAATTATAAAAACAGAATTTTTGATGTGGAATGCTACCTAGCATATTTCTCAATGTAATTTTCTTTGTTGTGGCATGAATGTTCAGATCCGAAAGATTCAAGACAAAAGTTTAATATTGACATAAAAACAATAATACTTCAAGCATACTAACAAAGTAATCATGTCTTCTCAAAATAACATGGCCAAAGAAAGCTATCCCTATAAAATCATATTGTCTGGCTATGCTATATCTTCATCACACAAAGTATTTAATCATGTACAACCCTAGTTTCAGCCAAGCAATTGTTTCATACTTTAGTTTTTTCAAACTTTTTCAATCTTCACGCAATACATGAGCGTGAGCCATGGACATAGCACTATAGGTGGAATAGAATGATGGTTGTGGAGAAGACAAAAAATAGAAGATAGTCTCACATCAACTAGGCGTATCAATGGGCTCTGGAGATGCCCATCAATAGATATCAATGTGAGTGAGTAGGGATTGCCATGCAACGGATGCACTAGAGCTATAAGTTTATGAAAGCTCAACAAAAGAAACTAAGTGGGTCTGCATCCAACTTGCTTGCTCACAAAGACCTAGGGCACTTTTGATAAAGCCCATCATTGGAATATACAAGCCAAGTTCTATAATGAAAAATTCTCACTAGTATATGAAAGTGACAATCATAGGAGACTCTCTATCATGAAGATCATGCTGCTACTTTGAAGCACATGTGTGGTAAGAGGATAGTAGCATTGTCCCTTCTCTCTTTTTCTCTCATTTTTTTGGTGGGCTTCTTGGCCTCATTTTTTTATTTGGGCTTCTTTGGCCTCTTTTTTTTAAAGTCCGAAGACTCATTCTGACTTGTGGGGGAATCATAGTCCCCGTCATCCTTTCCTCACTGAGACAATGCTCTAATAATGAAGATCATCACACATTTATTTACTTACAACTCAAGAATTACAACTCGATACTTAGAACAAAATATGACTCTATGTGAACGCCTTCGGCGGTGTACCGGGATATGTAATGATTCAAGAGTGACATGTATGAAAAATTATGAATGGTGGCTTTGCCACAAATACGATGTCAACTACATGATCATGCTAGCAATATGACAATGATGGAGCGTTTCATAATAAACAAAACGGTGGAAAGTTGCATGGCATTATATCTTGGATTGGCTATGGAAATGCCATAATAGGTAGGTATGGTGGCTGTTTTGAGGAAGGTAATGGTGGGTGTATGGTACCGGCGAAAGTTGTGTGGTACTAGAGAGGCTAGCAATGGTGGAAGGGTGAGAGTGTGTATAATCCATGGACTCGTCATTAGTCATAAAGAACTCACATACTTGTTGCAAAAATCTGTTGGGGAACGTAGTAATTTCAAAAAAAATCCTACGCACACGCAGGATCATGGTGATGCATAGCAATGAGAGGGGAGAGTGTGTCCACGTACCCTCTAGACCGAAAGCGGAAGCGTTAGCACAACGCGGTTGATGTAGTCGTACGTCTTCACGGCCCGACCGATCAAGCACCGAAACTACGACACCTCCGAGTTCTAGCACACGTTCAGCTCGATGACGTCCCTCGAACTCCGTTCTAGCCGAGTGTCGAGGGAGAGTTCCGTCAGCACGACGGCGTGGTGACGATCTTGATGTTCTATCGGCGCAGGGCTTCGCCTAAGCACCGCTACGATACTATCGAGGTGGACTATGGTGGAGGGGGGCACCGCACAGGGCTAAGAGATCCAAGGGATCAATTGTTGTTGTGCCTTTGGGGTGCCCCTACCCCCGTATATAAAGGAGCAAGGGAGGAGGAGGCCGGCCCTAGGAGGGGGTGCGCCAAGGGGAGTCCTACTCCCACCGGGAGTAGGACTCCCTCTGTCAGTGTCAAAACCGGCGGATCTCGGGTAGGGGGTCCCGAACTGTGCGTCTAGGCGGATGGTAACAGGAGACTAGGGACACGATGTTTTACCCAGGTCCGGGCCCTCTTGATGGAGGTAAAACCCTATGTCCTGCTTGATTGATATTGATATTGTGGATGTTTACAAGAGTGGATCTACCATGAGATAAAGGAGGCTAAACCCTAGAAGCTAGCCTATGGTATGATTGTAATGGTTGTTATTGTGTCCTACGGACTAGAGCCATCCGGTTTATATAGACACCGGAGAGGGCTAGGGTTACATAGAGTCGGTTATAATAGTAGGAGATCTACGTATCCGTATCGCCAAACTTGCCTTCCACGCCAAGGAAAGTCCCATCCGGACACGGGACGAAGTCTTCAATCTTGTATCTTCATAGTCTTGGAGTCCGGTCGATGATGATGATAGTCCGGCTGATGATGGTAGTCCGGCTATCCGGACACCCCCTAATCCGGGACTCCCTCACCCTCCTTCCTTGTTGGAGTAGGAGAAGGGGAAAGAGGGGGAGAGGAAGAAGGAAAAGGGGGCTGCACCCCTTGTCCAATTCGGACCAGAGGGGGGGCGCAGGCCTCCTTCCTTTTGGCCACTCTCCTCTATTCCCGTATGGGCCAATAAGGCCCATATACTCCCCGGCGAATTCCCGTAACTCTCCAGTACTCCGAAAAATACCCGAATCACTCGGAACTTTTCCGAAGTCCGAATATAGTCGTCCAATATATCGATCTTTACGCCTCGACCATTTCGAGACTCCTCGTCATGTCCCCGATCTCTTCTGGGCCTCCGAACTCCTTCGGTACATCAAAACTCATAAACTTATAATATAACTGTCATCGAAACCTTAAGCGTGCGGACCCTACGGGTTCGAGAACAATGTAGACATGACCGAGACGCGTTTCCGGTCAATAACCAATAGAGGAACCTAGATGTTCATATTGGCTCCCACATATTCTACGAAGATCTTTATCGGTAAAACCGCATAACAACATACATTGTTCCCTTTGTCATTGGTATGTTACTTGCCCGAGATTCGATCGTCGGTATCTTGATACCTAGTTCACTCTTGTTACCGTCAAGTCTCTTTACTCGTTCCGTAATACATCATCTCACAACTAACTCATTAGTTGCAATGCTTGCAAGGCTTAAGTGATGTGCATTACCGAGAGGGCCCAGAGATACCTCTCCGACAATTGGAGTGACAAATCCTAATCTCGAAATATGCCAACCCAACATGTACCTTCGGAGACACCTGTAGAGCTCCTTTATAATCACCCAGTTACGTTGTGACGTTTGGTAGCACACAAAGTGTTCCTCCGGTAAACGGGAGTTGCATAATCTCATAGTCATAGGAACATGTATAAGTCATGAAGAAAGCAGTAGCAACATACTAAACGATCAAGTGCTAAGCCAACGAAATGGGTCAAGTCAATCACATCATTCTTCTAATGATGTGATCCCGTTAATCAAATGACAACTCATGTCTATGGTTAGGAAACTTAACCATCTTTGATTAATGAGCTAGTCAAGTAGAGGCATACTAGTGACACTATGTTTGTCTATGTATTCACACATGTATTATGTTTCCAGTTAATACAATTCTAGCATGATTAATAAACATTTATCATGAAATAAGGAAATAAATAATAACTTTATTATTGCCTCTAGGGCATATTTCCTTCAGTCTCCCACTTGCGCTAGAGTCAATAATCTAGTTCACATCATCATTTGGTTTAACACCAATATTCACATCTGTATATGATTAATACCCATAGTTCACATCGTCATGTGATTAGCACCCAAAGGGTTTACTAGAGTCAATAATCTAGTTCACATCGCTATGTGATTAACACCCAAAGAGTACTAAGGTATGATCATGTTTTGCTCGTGAGAGAAGTTTAGTCAACGGGTCTATCACATTCAGAGCCATATGTATTTTGTAAATATTCTATGTCTTCAATGCTCTGCACGGAGCTACTCTAGCCAATTGCTCCCACTTTCAATATGTATCCAGATTGAGACTTAGAGTCATCTGGATCAGTGTAAAAGTTTGCATCGATGTAACTTTTACGACGAACTCTTTTATCACCTCCATAATCGAGAAACATCTCCTTAGTCCTTACTAAGGATATTCTTGACCGTTGTCCAGTGATCTACTATTAGATCAAAATTGTATTCCTTTGCCAAACTCAGAGCAAGGTATACAATAGGTCTGGTATACAGCATAGCATACTTTATAGAACCTATGACTGAGGCATAGGTAATGACTTTCATTCTTCTTTTCTATTTTCTGCCGTGGTCGGGATTTGAGTCTTACTCAATTTCACACCTTTGCAACATAGGCAAGAACTCTTTCTTTGACTGTTCCATTTTGAACTATTTCAAAATCTTGACAAGGTATGTACTTATTGAACAAATTTATCAAGCGTCTTGATCTATCTTAATAGATCTTGATGCTTAATATTTAAGTAGCTTTACTGAGGTCTTTCTTTGAAAAACTTTTTATTCAAGTATCCCTTTATGCTATCTAGAAATTCTATATCATTTCCAATCAATAATATGTCGTCCACATATAATATCAGAAATGCTATAGAGCTCCCACTCACTTTCTTGTAAATATAGGCCTTTCTAAAAGTCGATATAAAACCATATGCTTTGATTAACTCATCAAAGCGTATATTCCAACTCCGAGATGCTTGCACCAGTCCATTGATGGATCGCTGGAGCTTGCACATTTTGTTAGCACCTTTCGGATCGACAAAACCTTCTGGTTGCATCATATACAACTCTTCTTCCAGAAATCCATTCAGGAACACAGTTTTGATATCCATTTGTCAGATTTCATAAAATGTGGCAATTGCTAACATGATGCGGACAGACTTAAGCATCGTTACGAGTGAGAAAATCTCATCATATTCAACACCTTGAACTTGTTGAAAACCTTTCGCAACAAGTCGAGCTTTGTAGATAGTAACACTACTATCAGTGTCCGTCTTCCTCTTGAAGATCCATTTATTTAACATGGCTTGCTGATCATCAAGCAAGTCAATCAAAGTCCATACTTTGTTCTCATACATAGATCATATCTCAGATTTTATGGCCTCAAGCCATTTCGCGGAATCTGGGCTCATCATCGCTTCCTCATAGTTCGTAGGTTCATCATGGTCTAGTAACATGACTTCCAGAACATGATTACCGTACCACTCTGGTGCGGATCTTACTCTGGAAGATCTACGAGGTTTGGTAGCAACTTGATCTGAAGTTTCATGATCATCATCATTAACTTCCTCACTAATTGGTGTAGGAATCACTGGAACTCATTTCTATGATGAACTACTTTCCAATAAGGGAGAAGGTACAATTACCTCATCAAGCTCTACTTTCCTCCCACTCACTTCTTTCGAGAGAAACTCCTTCTCTAGAAAGGATCTATTCTTAGCAACAAAGACTTTTGCCTTCGGATCTGTGATAGAAGGTCTACCCAACAGTTTCCTTTGCGTATTCTATGAAGATACATTTCTCCGATTTGGGTTCGAGCTTATCAGGTTGAAACTTTTTCACATAAGCATCGCAGCCCCAAACTTTAACAAACGACAACTTTGGTTTCTCGCCAAACCACAGTTCATAAGGCGTCGTCTCAACGGATTTTGATGGTGCCCTATTTAAAGTGAATGCAACTGTCTCTAATGCATAACCCCAAAACGATAGTGGTAAACCGATAACATACATCATAGGTCGCACACTATCCAATAAAGTGCAGTTACGACGTTCGGACACACCATAATGTTGTGGTGTTTCCAAGTGGTGTGAACTGTGAAACTATTCCACATAGTTTTATATGAAGGTCAAACTTGTAACTCAAATATTCTTCTCCACGATCAGATCGTAGAAACTTTATTTTCTTGTTACGATGATTCTCCCCTTCACTCTGAAATTCTTTGAACTTTTCAACTTTTTCAGACTTATGTTTCATCAAGTAGATATACCCATATCTTCTCAAATCATCTGTGAAGGTCAGAAAATAACGATACCCGCCACGAGCCTTAGTACTGATTGGTCTGCATACATCAGTACGTATTATTTCCAACAAGTCTGTATCTCGTTCCATTGTTCCGAAGAACGGAGTTTTTGTCATCTTGCCCAAAAGGCACGGTTGGCAAGCATCAAATGATTCATAATCAAGTGATTCCAAAAACCCATCAGCATGGAGTTTCTTCATGCACTTTACACCGATATGACCCGAACGGCAGTGCCACAAATATGTTGCACTATCATTATCAACTTTGCATCTTTTGGCATCAATATTATGAATGTGTTTATCACCATGATCAAGATTCAATAAACCATCAACATTGGGTGTGTGACCATAGAAGGTTTTATTCATGTAAACAGAATATCAATTTATTCTCTGTCTTAGATGAATAATCACATCGCAATAAAACATGATCTAATCATATTTATGCTCAACGCAAACACCAAATAACATTTATTTAGGTTCAACACTAATCTCGAAAATATAGGGAGTGTACGATGATGATCATATCAATCTTGGAACCACTTCCAACGCACATCGTTACTTCACCCTCAACTAGTCTCTGTTTATTATGTAACTCCTATTTCGAGTTACTAATCTTAGCAACCGAACAAGTATCAAATACTCAAGGGCTACTATAAACACTAGTAAGGTACACATCAATAACATGTATATCAAATATACCCTTGTTCACTTTGCCATCCTTCTTATCCACCAAATATTCAGGGCATTTCTGCTTCTAGTGACTATTTCCTTTGCAGTATAATCACTCAGTTTCAGGCTTTGGTCCAGCTTTGGGCTTCTTCGCGGGAGTGACAACTTGCTTGTCATTCTAGTTGAAGTTCCCTTTCTTTCCCTTTGCCCTTTTCTTGAAACTAGTAATCTTGTCAACCATCAACACTTGATGCTCTTTCTTGATTTCTACCTTCGTCGATTTCAACATCACGAAGAGCTTGGGAATCGTTTTCGTCATCCCTTGCATACTATAGTTCATCACAAAGTTCTACTAACTTGGTGATGGTGACTAGAGAATTCTGTCAATCACTATCTTATCTGGAAGATTAACTCCCACTTGATTCAAGCGATTGTAGTACCCAGACAATCTGAGCACATGCTCACTAGTTGAGCGATTCTCCTCCATCTTTTAGCCATAGAACTTGTTGGAGACTTCATATCTCTCAACTCAGGTATTTGCTTGAAATATTAACTTCAACTCCTGGAACATCTCATATGGTTCATGATGTTCAAATCGTTTTTGAAGTCCCGATTGTAAGCCGTTAAGCATGGTGCACTAAACTATCAAGTAGCTAGCCAAACGTTCATAACGTCTGCATCTACTCCTGCAATAGGTCTGTACCTAGCGGTGCATTAAGGACATAATTCTTCTGTGCAGCAATGAGGATAAGCCTCAGATCACGGATCCAATCCGCATCATTGCTATTAACATCTTTCAATACAATTTTCTCTAGAAACATATCAAAATAAACATATGAAAGCAACAACGCAAACTATTGATTTACAACATAATTTGCAAAATATTACCAGGACTAAGTTCATGATAAAATAAAGTTCAATTAATCATATTACTTAAGAACTCCCACTTAGATAGACATCCCTCTAATCTTCTAAGTGATCACGTGATCCAAATCAACTAAACCATGTCCGATCATCACGTGAGATGGAGTAGTTTCAATGGTGAACATCACTATGTTGATCATATCTACTATATGATTCACGCTCGACCTTTCGGTCTCCGTGTTCCGAGGCCATATCTGTTATATGCTAGGCTCGTCAAGTTTAACCTGAGTATTCCACGTGTGCAACTGTTTTGCACCCGTTGTATTTGAACGTAGAGCCTATCACACCCGATCATCACGTGGTGTCTCAGCACGAAGAACTTTCGCAACGGTGCATACTCAGGGAGAACACTTCTTGATAATTTAGTGAGAGATCATCTTAAAATGCTACCGTCAATCAAAGCAAGATAAGATGCATAAAGGATAAACATCACATGCAATCAATATAAGAGATATGATATGGCCATCATCATCTTGTGCTTGTGATCTCCATCTTCGAAGCACCGTCATGATCAACATCATCACCGGCGCGACACCTTGATCTCCATCGTAGCATCGTTGTCGTTACGCCATCTATTGCTTCTACGACTATCGCTACCGCTTAGTGATAAAGTAAAGCAATTACAGGGCGTTTGCATTTCATACAATAAAGCGACAACCATATGGCTCCTGCCAGTTGCCGATAACTTCGGTTACAAAACACGATCATCTCATACAATAAAATATAGCATCATGTCTTGAACATATCACATCACAACATGCCCTGCAAAAACAAGTTATACGTCCTCTACTTTGTTGTTGCAAATTTTATGTGGCTGCTACGGGCTTAGCAAGAACCGTTCTTACCTACGCATCAAAACCACAACAATAGTTCGTCAAGTTAATGCTGTTTTAACCTTCGCAAGGACCGGGCGTAGCCACACTCGGTTCAGCTAAAGTGAGAGAGACAGACACCCGCCAGTCACCTTTAAGCACGAGTGCTCGTAACGGTGAAACCAGTCTCGCGTAAGCGTACGCATAATGTCGGTCCGGGCCGCTTCATCTCACAATACCGCTGAGACAAAGTATGACATGCTGGTAAGCAGTATCACTTGTATCGCCCACAACTCACTTGTGTTCTACTCGTGCATATGACATCTACGCATAAAACAAGGCACTAATGCCACTGTTGGGGAACGTAGTAATTTCAAAAAAAAATCCTACGCACACGCAGGATCATGGTGATGCATAGCAACGAGAGGGGAGAGTGTGTCCACGTACCCTCGTAGACCGAAAGCGGAAGCGTTAGCACAACGCGGTTGATGTAGTCGTACGTCTTCATGGCCCGACCGATCAAGCACCGAAACTACGACACCTCCGAGTTCTAGCACACGTTCAGCTCGATGACGTCCCTCGAATTCCGATCCAGCCGAGTGTCGAGGGAGAGTTCCGTCAGCACGACGGCGTGGTGACGATCTTGATGTTCAACCGGCGCAGGGCTTCGCCTAAGCCCCACTACGATATTATTGAGGCGGACTATGGTGGAGGGGGGCACCGCACACGGCTAAGAGATCCAAGGGATCAATTGTTGTTGTGCCTTTGGGGTGCCCCCTGCCCCCGTATATAAAGGAGCAAGGTAGGAGGAGGCCGGCCCTAGGAGGGGGCGCACAAAGGGGAGTCCTCCCGCCGGGAGTAGAACTCCCTCCTTCCTTGTTGGAGTAGGAGAAGGGGAAAGAGGGGGAGAGGAAGAAGGAAAAGGGGGCTGCTCCCCTTGTCCAATTCGGACCAGAGGGGGGCGCAGGACTCCTTCCTTTTGGCCACTCTCCTCTATTCCCGTATGGCCCAATAAGGCCCTTATACTCCCCGGCGAATTCCAGTAACTCTCCGGTACTCCGAAAAATACCCGAATCACTCGGAACCTTTCCGAAGTCCGAATATAGTCGTCCAATATATCGATCTTTACGTCTCGACCATTTCGAGACTCCTCGTCATGTCCCCGATCTCATCCGGGACTCCAAACTCCTTCGGTACATCAAAACTCATAAACTCATAATATAACTGTCATCGAAACCTTAAGCGTGCGGACCCTACGGGTTCGAGAACAATGTAGACAAGACCGAGACACGTTTCCGGTCAATAACCAATAGCGGAACCTGGATGTTCATATTGTCTCCCACATATTCTACGAAGATCTTTATCGGTCAAACCGCATAACAACATACGTTGTTCCCTTTATCATCGGTATGTTACTTGCCCGAAATTAGATCGTCGGTATCTTAATACCTAGTTCAATCTCGTTACCGGCAAGTCTCTTTACTCGTTCCGTAATACATCATCTCACAACTAACTCATTAGTTTCAATGCTTGCAAGGCTTAAGTGATGTGCATTACCGAGAGGGCCCAGAGATACCTCTCCGACAATCGGAGTGACAAATCCTAATCTCGAAATACGCCAACCCAACATGTACCTTCGGAGACACCTGTAGAGCTCCTTTCTAATCACCAAGTTACGTTGTGACGTTTGGTAGCACACAAAGTGTTCCTCCGGTAAACGGGAGTTGCATAATCTCATAGTCATAGGAACATGTATAAGTCATGAAGAAAGCAGTAGCAACATACTAAACGATCAAGTGCTAAGCCAACGAAATGGGTCAAGTCAATCACATCATTCTTATGATGTGATCCCGTTAATCAAATGACAACTCATGTCTATGGTTAGGAAACTTAACCATCTTTGATTAATGATCTAGTCAAGTAGAGGCATACTAGTGACACTATGTTTGTCTATGTATTCACACATGTATTATGTTTCCGGTTAATACAATTCTAGCATGAATAATAAACATTTATCATGAAATAAGGAAATAAATAATAACTTTATTATTGCCTCTAGGGCATATTTCCTTCAAAATCTACAAGTAATCAAAACAAAGTACTACACGCATGCTCCTAGGGGAAGGGTTGGTAGGAGTTAACCATCGCGCAATCCCAACCTCCACACATAAGGAAGGCAATCAATAAATAAATCATGCTCCAACTTCATCACATAACGGTTCACCATACGTGCATGCTATGGGAATCACAAACTTTAACACAAGTATTCCTAAAATTCACAACTACTCAACTAGCATATCTCTAATATTACCATCCTCATATCTCAAAACAATCATCAAGCATCAAACTTCTCATAGTATTCAATGCACTTTATATGAAAGTTTTTATTATACCCATCTTGGATGCCCATCATATTAGACTAATTTTATAACCAAAGCAAATTACCATGCTGTTCTGAAAGACTATCAAAATAATATAAGTGTAGCATGAGATATCAATAATTTCTATAAAATAAAACCACCATCGTGCTCTAAAAAGATATAAGCGAAGCACTAGAGCAAAATTGTCTAGCTCAAAAGATATAAGTGAAGCACATCGAGTATTCTAATAAATTCCGATTCATGCGTGTCTCTCCCAAAAGGTGTGTATAGAAAGGATGATTGTGGTAAACTAAAAATAAAATCCTCAAATCATACAAGACGCTCCAAGCAAAACACATATCATGTGGTGAATAAAAGTATAGCCTCAAGTAAAGTTACCGATAGACGAAGACGAAAGAGGGGATGCCTTCCGGGGCATCCCCAAGCTTAGGCTTTTGGTTGTCCTTGAATTATCTTGGGGTGCCTTGGGCATCCCCAAGCTTAGGCTCTTGCCACTCCTTATTCCAAAATCCATCAAATGTTTACCCAAAAACTTGAAAACTTCACAACACAAAACTTCAACAGAAAATCTCATCAGCTCCGTTACTATAAGAAAATAAACCACCACTTTAAGGTACTGTAATGAACTCATTCTTTATTTATATTGGTGTTAAACCTACTGTATTCCAACTTCTCTCTGGTTCATACCCCCCGATACTACTCATAGATTCATCAAAATAAGCAAACAACACACGAGAAACAGAATCTGTCAAAAACAGAACAGTCTGTAGCAATATATAACTTTCGAATACTTTTATAACTCCAAAAATTATGAAATAAGTTTTTTGACGTGAGGAATTTGTCTATTAATCATCTTCAGAAAGAATCAACCTAAAAGCACTCTCCAGTAGAAAATTACATCTATTCTCGTGAGCGCAAAAGTTTCAGTTTTTTACAGCTAAAAATCGTAAAGACTTCACCCAAGTCTTCCCAAAGGTTCTACTTGGCACAAACACTAATTAAAACATAAAACCACATCTAACCTGAAGCTATATAATTATTTATTACTAAACAGGAGCAAAAAGCAAAAAACAAAAATAAAATTGGGTTGCCACCCAACAAGCGCTATAGTTTAACGCCTCTAGCTAGGCATTGAGATTTCGATGATGCTCACATGAAAGACAAGAATTGAAGCGCAAAGAGAGAATCATGAAACACTTGAAAAACATATCTAAGTCTAACATAATTCCTATTCATAGGCATCTTATTGGCAAACAAATTATCATAGCAAGCAAAAACTAGCATATGCAAGGAAGTGAAAAGAAACAATAGCAATCTCAACATAACGAGAGGTAATTTAGTAACATGAAAATTTCTACAACCATATTTTCCTCTATCATAATAATTACATGTGGGATCATAAGAAAATTCAACAAAATAGTGATCACATAAGAATTTTTCAACATGATCCACATGCATGCAAAGTTGACACTCTTCCAAAATAGTGGGATTAACATTAACTAAAGTCATGACCTCTCCAAACCCACCTTTATCAAAAAATTCATAAGATTGACCATTCTCCAAACATGTGGGATCTAAAGTTGACACTCTTCCAAACGCACTTACAATATTATTGCAAACATTATTATCAATCTCATATTCATCATGGGGCTTAAATAAATTTTCAAGATCATGAAAGAATCACCCCAATCATGATCATTGCAACAAATAGTAAACATAGCAAAACTAGCATCCCCAAGCTTAGGGTTTTGCATATTATTGGCACAATTGACATCAATAGGATTTATAGTACAATCATTGCAATCATGCTTTTTATTCAAAGATATATCGTGAATCACTTCATAAAGAACTTCATCACAATTTTCAGATTCACGATTTTCAAGCAAAGCCTCATAAAGATAATCTAGTGCACTCAACTCACTAGAAATAGGTTCATCATAATTGGATCTCTTAACAAGATTAGAAAGTGGATGAGGATCCATAAACTTTTAGCAAGCTAAGATGCAAGCAAAAAGAAGGCACATGGTAACACAAGCGAACAAAGGATCGAACAAAAGAGGGGCAAAGAAAAGGCAAAGGTTTTCAAAAATCGTTTTAGAAGTGGGGGAGAGGTAAAAGAGAGGTGAATGAAAAATAATGTAATGCGAGGGAGAAGAGTTTATGATGGGTACTCGGTATGTCTTGACTTGGCGTAGATCTCCCCGGTAACGACGTCGTTAATCCTTCTTGCTACCTCTTGAGCATGCATTGGTTTTCCCTTGAAGAGGAAAGGGTGATGCAGCAAAGTAGCGTAAGTATTTCCCTCAGTTTTGAGAACCAAGGTATCAGTCCAGTAGGAGATGACACACAAGTCACCTAGTACTTGCACAAACAATCAAGAACCTTGCAACCAACGCGATAAAGGGGTTGTCAATCCCTTCACAGTCACTCGCAAAAGTGAGATCTAATAGAGATAGTAAAGTAAATATTTTTGGTACTTTTTTGTTGTATAGATTGGAAAATAAAGATTGCAAAATAGTAAACGAGATGCGATGTAAATAAAAGATATGTAATATAATAAGAAAGAGACCCGGGGGCCATAGGTTTCACTAGTGGCTTCTCACGAGATAGCATGTATTATGGTGGGTGAACAAATTACTGCCGAGCAATTGATAGAAAAGTGCATAATTATGAAGACATCTAAGGCAATGATCATGAACATAGGCATCATGTCCGTGTCAAGTAGACCGAAACGGTTCTGCATCTACTACTATTACTCCACACATCGACCGCTATCCAGCATGCATCTAGAGTATTAAGTTCATAAGAACGGAGTAACGCATTAAGCAAGATGAGATGATGTAGAGGGATAAACTCAAGCAATATGATATAAACCCCATCTTTTTATCCTCGATGGCAACAATACAATACGTGCCTTGCTGCCCTTACTGTCACTGGGAAAGGACACCACAAGATTGAACCCAAAGCTAAGCACTTCTCCCATTGCAGGAAAGATCAATTTAGTAGGCCAAACTAAACCGATAATTCGAAGAGACTTGCAAAGATATCAAATCATGCATATAAGAATTCAGAGAAGAACCAAATAATATTCATAGATAATCAAGTTCATAAATACACAATTCATCGGATCTCGGCAAGCACACCGTAAAAGAATATTACATCGAATAGATCTCCAAGAACTTCGAGGAGAACTTTGTATTGAGAATCAAAGAGAGAGAATAAGCCATCTAGCTAATAAGTATGGACTCGAAGGTCTATGGTAACCTACTCACGCTTCGTCAGAGAGGCAATGGTGTTGATGTAGAAGCCCTCTGTGATCGATTCCCCCTCCGACAGATCGCCAGAAAAGGCCCCAAGATGGGATCTCAAGGGTACAAAATGTTGCGGCGGTGGAAAAGTGGTTTCGTGGCTCCCCATGATGTTTCTAGGGTATAAGAGTATATATAGGCGAAAGAAGTATGTCGGTGGAGCTACGAGAAAGCCACGAGGGTGGGGGCACGCCTGGCATGCCCTCCAGCCTCGTGAGTTCCTCGTAGAGTCCCAGACTTCAACTCCAAGTCTTCGGGATTGCTTTTGGTCCAAGAAAGATCCTCGCGAAGGTTTCGTTTCGTTTGGACTCCATTTGACATTCCTTTTCTGCAAAACACTAAAATAGGCACACAAAACAGAAACTGGCACTGGGCCTTTGGTTAATAGGTTAGTCCCAAAAGTAATATAAAAGAGCATATTAAAGCCCATTAAACATCCAAAACAGATAATATAATAGTATAGAACAATCAAAAATTATAGATACGTTGGAGACGTATCAGGCACGCCAGGGGGCCCAGGTGCGCCCTGGGGGGTTTTGCCCACCTCGGGTGCCCCCAGAACCGCCTCTTTGCTCTATAAATACCACAATATTCCAGAAACCCTAGAAGAGGCGACGAAATATTGATCTAGCTGCCGCAGAGTCCAGAATCACCAGATCCAATCTAGACACCGTCATGGAGGGGTTCACCACTTCCATTGGTGCCTCTCCTATGATGTGTGAGTAGTTCTTTGTAGACCTACGGGTCCGTAGTTAGTACCTAGATGGATTCCTCTCTCTCTCTCTCTCTCTCTCTCTCTCTCTCTTGATTATCAATACAATGGTCTCTTGAAGATCCATATGATGTAAGTCTTTTGGCGGTGTGTTTGTTGGGATCCTATGAACTTTGGGTTTATGATCAGCTCTATGTTTTTATCCATGAAAGTTATTTGAGTCTTCTTTGATCTCGTATATGCTTGATTGCTTATAGCCTCGTATTTATTCTCCGATATATTGGGTTTTGTTTGGCCAACTTGATCTATTTATCTTTCAATGGGAAGAAGTGCTTTGTAGTGGGTTCGATCTTACGGTGCTTGATCCCAGTGACAGAAGGGGAACCGACACATATGTATCATTGCTAAAAAGGATAACAAGATGAGATCTATATCTGCCGCAATAGATAAACGGATCCTGTCTACATCATGTCAGCGTTTTTATTGCATTACTCCGTTTTCTCATGAACTTAACACACTAGATACATGCTGGATAGCGATCGATGTGTGGAGTAATAGTAGTAGATGCAGGAAGGAGTCGGTCTACTAATCTTGGACATCATGCCTATATAATGATCATTTCCTGGATATTGTCATGATTATTTGAAGTTCTATCAATTGCCCAACAGTAATTGTTTTCCCATCGTCTGTTATTTTCCTCGAGAGAAGCCACTAGTGAAACCTACGGCCCCCAGGTCTCTTTTCATCATATTTGTCTTTGCGGTCTATTTTCCTTTGCATTTATTTTGAGATCTATTAAACCAAAAATACAAAAATACCTTGCTGCAATTTATTTGTTCCGTGATTGATTTATCCTATCTACCACTTTTATCTCACGTTATTTGCCTATCTTGAGGCGTCGTACCCAAAAGGGATTGACAACCCCTTTAACATGTCGGGTTGCGAGTATTTGTTATTTGTGTGCAGGTGTTGTTTACGTGGTGTGAGGAGGTTCTCCTACTAGTTCGATAACCTTGGTCTCATCACTAAGGTAAATACCTACCGTCGCTATACTGCATCATCCCTTCCTCTTTGGGGAAATACCGACATAGTTCTAGCAGACATCAAAAGGAATTTCTGGCGCCGTTGCCGGGGAGGATCTTCAACATCAACCAGGTTCCTAATCACAAATCTCATCTCCTCGCAATTTCCATTATTTGCCATTTGCCTCTCGTTTTCCTCTCCCCCCACTTTACAAAAATTTGCCGTTTTATTCGCCCTCTTTTTTATTCGCCGTTTTCTTGTCAGATCTGTTTTTGAGTGCAATCTTGTTGCGAAGTCATCATGACTCAAGAGAACACAAAGTTGTGTGATTTCTCAAATACCAACTGTCGTGGAATTTTCACGGCAGATGGCCTTAGTGTGAGGACTTAGTCGTGAGGCCAATGCATCTATGTGGTAGCTTGAGAGGGGTTGATCAGGATGAGAGACGCAACACACAAGACAAGAATTTAGACAGCTTCGGGCCCCGGGAAACATCATTCGGTAATAGCCCTACATGTTTTGGTGGCTAGGTCTCATTATGATCATGAGAGAGTCATCGGTAAGCCAGCTCTTGTGTCTAGCCCTAGAGATTTTTTTCTTCTTGCTTGTCCCTCTTGTGGTGCCCTGCCCCTCCTTATATAAGTTGAAGGAGCGGGTTACATGTGGAGTCCTATTAGGATTAGGACTAGTCTATTACAAGAGGAATCCTAGTCTGCCCCCTTAAGGGAAAACTCCTTATGCCTTTCCTCGTAAACCGGGCCACCAGAGTATAAGCCAGCCTGCTGGGCGTCGGGCCTTGCCATCCATCTCATCTGCCCACCGGGTCTCTAGTGAGTCACAATGTCCAGGAGGGTTATATGTAAACCGCCATGTCCGGGCGGATCGCCAGTGAGTCGCCAAGCTCCAGCCGGGTCTCTGGTGAATCGCCAAGTCCGGACGGGTCATAATTCTGGCTGGGTCATACCGCGGGGTATATCCCCGACATTAGCCCCCAGTTTAATTTGGATTTATCCATGTTAAACTGATCATGCAGAATAAACACCAGAATAACTTTGACAGGTTGTGCTCCGGGTTAAAAATTCTTGTAAGCCGGACCTGATCATCTTTAAGTCCTTGTCATTTCCTTCTGGATGCGTGCTCAAGATCTTATAGCAAATCTCCTTTAACAGATATGTTCAAACTTTGCCAATGCAAAAAATCCAGGCACTTCTTCTGAAAAATCCAGGTCAACAGGCCAGCTTCAGAATCAATTTGCTGGCATTGGTATTTTGTAGAGAAATATTGTGTCGGAGTAATGGGCCACGGGTAGGCTAACCCGAGCCCCAAGACCTTTCAAGACATCGGGGCAGGCCGCGCCCCTCAAGCCGAGTCCCAGACGGCGACTCCGAGATAAGCCGACTCCAAGTTGGCGACCTCCAGAGAGGCCGACTCCAAGCTGGCGACCTCCAAAGAGGCCGACTTTGGAGAGTCGGCCCGTGACTCCTCCCTCATCCCGAAGTACGATGCGGGGTACGGTCACGGCGTGGCCGTTTCCCCCCTGCTCACGAAGGGCCGGCATGGCTACAGTGAGCCGTATCGCTGGAAGATCTCCGGCGAGGCGCGGCACTGTTGCCATGCCTGCCCTGACCTCAGCCACAGTGCGCAGTACACTGTGCCCATGATGCCGTCCTGTACGACCCAAAGGCGGCGGGGCCGCCTGTTAGTGGGAGGGCCGAAGGCGGCCTGGGCACCCGAAGACGGACCTATGGGAGTCGGCCTCCCTGGAGTCGGCCGGCTCCTCCCCAGGGCCCCACGTGCCATTAACCAGATAAGATGGGGAATGGCGACGGTGATCGCCCGATAGACGGCGGCACTGTTGCCACGATCCGATGACCAAGCCTGCGTCACCAGGAGTGTCGCTACAGTATCAGCCTGTCCGCGGGACCCGCCAGTCGGCGGGCCCCAGAAGCCGGTGGGAAGGACGGTGGCCTGAGAGACAGACGGCTGGGACCCGCGCCCAGCCGTATTACTATTGTACCCCCGGGGGGTAGGCCTATATAACCCCCCCGGGGCACCCATGCAAAGGGTTGGGACCTGAATAGAGATAGACCGGATAGCACGGGACGAGAGAACTAGCCTTGCTCTCTCCTGCCTCCCAAAACAGCTCTAGGAGCACCATTGTAGTCACCTTGCTTGAGTGATCATGCGGAGACCCCGCAGAGCAGTAGTAGGGGTGTTATCTCCTAGGAGAGCCCTGAAGCTGGGTAAGTTCCGCCAGCGTGCATGCCTTCGCCTCATCCCGCTTCCAGGCACCGGCGACGTTCTACTCGCTCCCACCATGATAAGCCATCCTTTGGCATCTGTCGTATCCAACCCCCGACATTTGGCGCCCACCATGGGGCAACGTGCACCGTTGTCCGGAGATCTGCTCTGGACGGGAACCCTGTTCCTTCCCGGCGAGCGCAGCCAGCCCGGCAGGCTGGATGGCGTCTGTGCCGACGCACTGCACGGCGCGGAGATCGCCTGTGCGGCCAGCTGCCTCGCCGATCTCATCGGTGAGGTTCGCCTCTCCGATGAGCCTGCATCTGACGCAGTCACAAGTGCCCCCGAGAGCCTCCTCACGGGCCTCCTCGACCAACTCCACGTCGCTGGCGAGCCTGCCGCGGACCTGGAGTCTGTAGGATCCACCGACTCGATGCTGGTGACTCCGACACCGCGTCGCTCGACGCGTTCCCCACCAACATGGTGGTCCACGACGAGCGGCTCTCATACGCGGGGAGCGGCGGAAGCACCGTCACCGAGGTCCTCGTCCTCGAACACGGCGAGCGCTTCGGCGAGGGAGCGCATGACCCGCTTGACGCGGCCCTGCGAGACCTCGCAGCGCCGATTCCGGAAGACGCCGACACTGGGACGCTGGAGGCACTCCGCCTTCAGCTCATCAAGGGCGCGAAGAAGCTGGCAAGCAAGAGGTGCTTGTCAGAAGCTTGCCAACGAGAGATGGATCGCGCCATAGGCGGTTCACCAGCTCCAACTGGGCCTAGCCGCCTAGGCGCGGTCCGACAGTGCGGCGCGGCAATCGCAAAGCTCTTCGGGGCTGATCGCCCTGTGTACGCCACGCCCGCAGAGAATACCGTGCCGCCCAGGCGGCGGCAGACGAGCTCGACAACTTTGAAGGCGAAGAGCGCCGCATAATGACGGAGCGAGTTCAGCAGCTCCTCGACGCGGCCGCCGTGCAGAATGGTGTCGGCTGCCGCACCGAGGCGCCACAGCGCCAAAACGACGACCCACCGCCTCGCCGAGACCAAGGTGCGACATCTCGGACGCCGACTGGCGGGGCCCGTGGGAAGAAGGACAAGGAGCCGGCTGTCAGCCACAGCCGGACTCACATCACCATCGAGCGCGACCAAGACGGCCGCCCCAGAGTGGTGGAACGGCGGGACGACTACCAGCCTCCCCCTCCTCGCGGAGAAAGGTGAGTCTCCCCGCCGCCCGTGGAACATCCGACTCTCGGCGACTGCCTTGGCCGCCGAGAGGGAGTCGGAGAGAATGATGCCTGCCACCGGATCGACCGACTCCACTGATCCCTGGCGCTGGAAGAAGAAGACGAGTTGGGTCCCCCCTGCTTCGGACCCCGCATCCGGGACGAGCCCTTTCCCAAAGGGTTCACGCTCCCCCGAGACACGCCCAAATATACCGGCACCGTGAAGCCGGAAGATTGGCTGATCGACTACTCCACGGCTGTCAACATAGCGAACGGAAACAAGCGTGTTGCCGTAAGATATGTCCCGCTCATGCTCCAGGGCTCGGCCCGGACGTGGTTAAACAGTCTGAAGCCTCGAAGCATCAACAGCTGTGTTGACTTCACCGAGGCTTTTGTCCGCAACTTCACGAGCACGTACAAGCGACCTCCCAAGCCACGCCAGCTCTCCTTGTGCGTGCAAGGCCCTGACGAGTCTACTCGCGACTACCTCACGCGCTGGGGCGAACTCCGGAACTCCTGTGAGGGCGTGCACGAGGTGCAGGCCATCGAGTACTTTACTGCTGAGTGCAGAGAAGGCACCCTCCTCAAGCACAAGCTCCTCTGCGATGAGCCGGAGACCCTCGACGAGCTGCTGATCACGGCGGACAAGTACGCCACGGCTGACTCCTCCATGAAGGCAGAGATTCGGGTCAGCGCAACTGGCAAAGTCGCCCCTCAGGCTCCAAGAACTCCGGCTGGAGACACCAGTCGACGGCAGCAGCAGAATGACCAGAAGCGCAAAGCCCCGCTGCCGACTTCCAGCAGTCGGCAGGTGGCAACGGCAGAGGACCAGCAATTGGAGGGACCGCCTCCGGCGAAGTGGCAGAAGGGCGGCAAGTCCAACTGGCTGCCTGCCTTCTCCTACGAGCAGACTCTAGATGGTCCCTGCAAGTTCCATAGCGGCGCGAAGCCGTCCAACCATACCACCAGGAAATGTCACTGGCTGACAAGAATCGCCAAGGGGGACGGCTTGCCCCCTCCCCCTCCTGCTGGGCCGCCTCCTCCGCAGCCGCCCCAGCAGCCGGCCGTCAGGCCAGTTGGTGCGGTACAAGACGAGTTCCTAGACGAGCACGGAGCCTATGTGGTGTTCACCAGTGTAGCGGATGACCAGTGCAAGAGGCGCCAACAACAGCAAGAAGTAAATGCAGTCGCATCAGGCACCCCAGAGTTCATGCATTGGTCGGAAAGGCCTATCAGTTGGAGCAGAGCTGATCACCCAGAGGTGATGCCGAGTCTAGGCTCCTACGCCTTGGTCTTAGGCGCCACACTCACCACATATAGGCGGGCCGCTCGCTTCTCGCGAGTACTGATAGACGGAGGCAGTAGTATCAACATCCTGTACATGGATACAATGGGGAAATTAGGAATCAAGCGAAGACAGCTTCAGAGCAGCCGGAGTGTGTTCCACGGAATCGTCCTTGGCCTTTCCTGCTCGCCAATCGGCAAGATCCTGATAGATGTCCTCTTCGGAGACAAGGATCATTTCCGTCGAGAGCCAATTTGGTTCGAAGTGGTGGACCTTGAAAGCCCATATCACGCATTGCTTGGCCGACCCGCCCTGGCCAAGTTCATGGCGGTACCCCACTACGCCTACCTCAAGATGAAGATGCCGAGTTCCAAGGGAATCCTAACCGTGTCCGGCGACTACAGGAAGTCGTCTGCTTGCGCGGCCGAAAGCAGTCGGCTGGCCGAGTCCTTGGTGATCGCGGCTGAGAAACGGCTTCTTGATCGGGTCGTGGCGATGCCCGGCAAGCAGCCCGAGTTATCACCCGACCCCAAGGAGTCGGAAGCAGAAGGATCATTCAAGCCGGCCAAGGAAACAAAGAAGATACCGTTGGACCCAGAGCACCCGGAGAAGTACGCTGTCATAGGCACTGGCCTTGACAGCAAATAGGAAGGCGAGCTCGTCGATTTCCTCCGTGAGAATCGCAACATCTTCGCATGGTCCCCCATGGACATGCCTGGTGTCCCGACGGAATTCTCCGAGCACAAGTTACATGTCCGAGCTGATATGAAGCCCGTCAGGCAGCCCTTGCGCCGCCTGTCAGAAGAAAAAAGAAGAGTTGTTGGAGAAGAAATAGCCCGGCTCCTGCCGGCCGGCTTCATCATGGAAGTATTTTTTCCAGAGTGGTTGGCAAACCTGGTTCTGGTGCTAAAGAAGAACAAGCAGTGGCGGATGTGCATTGATTATACGAGCCTCAACAAAGCTTGCCCCAAGGACCCATTTGCTCTGCCGAGATTCGATCAGGTGATAGAATCCACAGCCGGATGCGAGCTGTTGAGTTTCCTAGATGTGTATTCAGGATATCACCAGATCAAGCTGAACCCGGCTGACAGACTGAAGACCGCCTTCATCATGCCGTTTGGAGCCTTCTGCTACCTGACCATGACGTTCGGCTTGAGAAACGCCGGCGCCACCTTTCAGCGTTGCATGCAGAAGTGCCTCCTGAAGCAACTCGGCAGAAACGCCCACGTCTATGTGGATGATGTAGTGGTGAAGACGGAGAAGCGTGGAACCTTGCTGGAGGACCTCAAGGAAACTTTCGAGAATCTGCGCCGATTCCAGATCAAGCTCAACCCAGAGAAGTGCGTTTTAGGAGTACCAGCCGGCCAGCTCCTCGGTTTCCTGGTCTCCGAACGCGGCATAGAGTGCAATCCTGTGAAGATCAAGGCCATCGAGAGGATGGAAGCACCCAGACGACTGTTAGATGTGCAGAAGTTCACCGACTGTTTGGCATCCATCAGCCGATTCATCAGTCGGCTGGGCGAGAAGGCTCTCCCCTTGTATCAGCTCATGAAGAAGACGACCTTCTTTGAGTGGACTCCCAAGGCGGACGAGGCTTTTCTCCAACTGAAGAAGATGTTGACTGCTCCCCCTGTGCTGGCGGCTCCGACTCCCAAAGAGCCCATGCTCCTATACATTGCCGCCACCATCCAAGTAGTCAGCACAGTCATTGTAGTCGAGCGCAAGGAGGAAGGCAAGGCGCTACCTGTCCAGAGACCGGTATATTACCTGAGTGAAGTACTGTCGACCTCCAAGCAGAACTACCCCCATTACCAGAAGATGTGCTACGGCATGCATTTTTCCACCAAGAAATTGAAGCCTTACTTCCAGGAGCATCCAATCACTGTGGTCTGTACAGCTCCGCTGGCCGAGATCATCGGAAGCCGAGATGCTTCTGGCCGAGTGGCCAAATGGGCCATCGACTTGGCTCCCTACGCCATCTACTACGAGCCCCGCACTGCCATCAAGTCGCAGGCGCTGGCCGACTTCCTCGTCGACTGGGCCGAGACCCAGTATCTGCCACCAGCGCCTGACTCCACCCATTGGCGGATGCACTTTGACGGCTCCAAGATGCGCACCGGCTTGGGAGCCAGCGTCGTCCTCACTTCCCCCAAGGGCGACAAGCTCAGATATGTGCTGCAGATCCACCTCGCCGCCTCCAACAACGTGGCCGAGTACGAGGCGCTCATACACGGGCTCCGGCTTGCCAAAGAACTCGACATTCACCGGATCATGTGTTATGGCGACTCCGACTTGGTAGTCCAACAATCATCTGGCGATTGGGATGCCAAGGACGCAAATATGGCGAGCTACCATTTCCTCGTTCAGCAGCTCAGCGGATACTTTGAGGGGTGCGAGTTCCTCCATGTGCCAAGGAACGACAACGACCAAGCAGACGCCTTGGCACGAATCGGCTCCACTCACCAGGCAATACCATCTGGTGTCGCCCTCCGGCGCCTCCTCAAGCCTTCTATCAAGCCGTCACCAGAATTAGATTCAATCTTCGTGCCGGCTCCGCCTGAGGACGCCGGACCCGACTCCAAGAAGCACACAGTCGAAGCCAGCCCGGGGACTTCAGAACCCGGCCCATGGACTTCAGAACCCGGCCCGGGGACTGCTGCGGCAAGATCGAAGACTCCAGAGCTCGGCCCGGGGACTGCTCCAGTCAGCCCCGGGACTTTGTCAAACCAGCAAGCGGCTGCGGACTCCAACCCGCCGCCTCCCAGCCCGGCCGCCCTTATCAAAGTCACATTAGTGGCAGTTGAAGAAATAGCAGCACCTTCATGGGCCCAGCCCATCCTCAGATTCTTAGTAAACAGAGAGCTGCCAACTGATGAAATCTTGGCTCGGCAAGTGCAACGCCGAGCATTAGCCTACACCATAGTCAACAGAGAGCTGGTCAGGCGCAGCGTTACCGGCGTCTTGCAACGCTGCGTCGAGGAAGAACAAGGCCAAGCAATCCTCAGAGACATCCACGAAGGCGAGTGCGGTCACCATGCGGCCTCCAGGGCACTCGTCGCCAAAGCCTTCCGGCACGGTTTCTTCTAGCCAACCGCCCTGGAAAAGGCCAAAGAGTTAGTCCAAAAGTGCAAGGGGTGCTAGATTTTCCGTTCCAAGCCACTTCAGCCAGCTTCCGCACTCAAGACTATCCCCATCGCCTGGCGCTTTGCAGTCTGGGGTCTGGACATGGTGGGACCATTCAAGACGGCACGAGGTGGCTTGACTCACCTGCTTGTCGCAGTAGACAAATTCACCAAGTGGGTGGAGGCGAAACCCATCAAGAAGTTGAATGGTCCGACTGCAGTGACCTTCATCGCTGACATCACAACTCGGTACGGCATCCCACACAACATCATCACCGACAATGGCACGAATTTTGCCAAAGGCGCCTTGGCCCGTTTCTGCGCGATGCAGGGCATCCGACTGGACTTAGCATCCGTTGCCCATCCGCAGTCAAATGGCCAGGTGGAGCGAGCGAACGGCCTCGTATTATCCGGCATCAAGTCTCGACTCATCGTCCCGCTGGAGCGATCTGCCGGCTATTGGCTTGAGGAGCTGCCAGCCGTCCTCTGGAGTCTGCGCACGACTCTGAACAAGTCAACCGGCTTCACACCCTTCTTCCTCGTCTATGGTGCCGAAGCCGTCATCCCAACGGACATACAGTTCGACTCCCCACGAGTCACCATGTACACCAAGGAAGAAGCAGAAGAAGCACGACAAGACGGCGTCGATCTGCTGGAAGAAGGCCGGCTGTTGGCACACAGCCGGTCCGGCATCTACCAGCAGAGCCTGCGTCGATACTACAACAGGAAGGTCAGACCAAGATCTTTCCAAGAGGGCGACCTTGTGCTCCGGCTGATCCAGCGAACAGCCGGCCAGCACAAGCTGTCGGCGCCTTGGGAAGGCCCCTTCATCATCAGCAAGGTGTTAGGAAACAACGCCTACTATCTGATCGACGCTCAGAAGCCCCGAGCGCTCAAGAGGGACGACTCTGGCAAAGAGACAGAGCGCCCGTGGAATGCAAATCTTCTTCGAAGATTTTACAGTTGATGCAGTATGTATCGCACTACCCCTTTGTATTAAAGTACTAAGACTTTGGGCCCCCCGAGACGAGCTCGGGGACTGCCCTTTTTGCTATCTATATGATAAGAATCATGCCTTCGAGAAAATCACTTTCATTACAAGCCGCTTGGCACCGGGCCAGACTAGTCGTCCCGGGGACTCGCCGCCTTGCGCTATGAGGAGCTTCCCGTAGTTAGACAAGTAGTGCGCGGTGCCCAATCCGCCTCCTGGCAAAGCCGCAGCTCGCAGAGCGACTGTGAGGCGAACAGGAGGGGGAAGAACGGGCGCCCACACGAAAAATGGCTAAGGACCTAAAGCATGAACATAGCGTAAGACGGCCTCCAGCAATTCTAAAGAGGAAGCCGACTCATGAGTAGCCGGCTCGCCGTCTTTATTAGCTTTTATCAAGGACGACCGACTCTTGGGTAGTCGGCCTGTCGCTTTCTATCCGACTTACTAAAGAAACTCTAAACGGCCAAGTACTTGCTTTCCCAAAGTAGCCAAGCACTTGACCCAGCGACAGTCCGCGGAGTGGCTGTCCGACTGACAAGGCAGCGACTAAGGGAAGGCGGCAAAGGGAAAAGCCTAAAGAGCAGTAAGCAAGGAAAGACGGAAATCGGATAAATATTTACATAGGCCCTTGGCCGAATCTTCGAATAGAAGTTCAAGATACACCCCGCGGGTGGAACTGTTCGAAACTAACAAAGTTTTCAAAAGATTACTAAGACAGACAAGCAGAGGCAGCCTAGGAGGCGGCATCGGGGATCGGAGGATCAGAGGAGACGGCGGTGTCAGGCGCTGGGGCAGTTGGTTGGGCGGTCTCGGCTTGATCACCTCCGGCGGCAGTCGCCTTCTCTTGACGCGGCTTGTTGCTGGAGGCGCGATCAAGCTGAGGCTGGCCGCCTGCTCCGTCTTCTGGCGCCTCTGCCTCGCCTTCATCCTCCGCCTCGTCCTCCTCCTCAGTGCTGGAGTCGATCACCTCCGTCGAATCTTCGCCATACTCCGGGTTCATCCCGAACCACTCCGGCGGCACTTCCTCGCCGCCTTCAGCCCACTCCGGGACGAAGACACTGGTGTCCATGTACTCGGCGATGGCCGCTGCACGCTCGATAAGGGCGCCCTCCACGGCCTCCAGCTCGGCCTGGGCTTCTAACCGGAATGCGGCTAGACGGTCCCGGTCTAGCCCTGGATACCACGCCTTGACAAACTCCAAGGCCCGGCGCGCTCCGGCCTGGGCCAAGGAGCCCTTCCAAGCCTCAAGACGGCCGGCAGCGACCTCCAGCCAGTCGGCAGTTCGGCTGGCGGTGCGCAGAGCTGGCGTGCCTGGCCACAAGGCGGCAACCGCCTGGGCACCGGCACGCTGAAGCCGGCGCATCAGCCGGTAAGCCGGACGAAGACGGGCTTCAATGCTCAGAAGCTGCTCTTCGACGGTTCGGGGGGCATTAGCAGCGATCTCCTCCCTGTTTGCCCTTCGCGCCTCACGAGCAGCCTCGATGGCCAAAGGAACTGCCTGCGAATGACCAGGGAAGAAGTCTGCCAAGACAAAAAAGAAGCAAGACGAAAAATCAGAAGTCGACCTAACACATAGTCGGAAGCACAAAGAACCAAAAGAAACTTACCATCAACGATATCCTCGATCTCGTGGAAGCCAGAGGTCAGCATCGCCTCCCTGTCAGTCCAGGAGGAACGCTCGCTCTCGAACTCGGCCAGGAGTGCGGCCTCGCTCTTCTCGGCCTCGGCCTGTGCCTTCTTGAGCAGCTCCTTCTGCTCGGCCAGCTGCGCCGCCAGCAGGTCACGTTCCGTGGCGAGCTTGCCACACTCCTCCTCTTTGGCACGACGGGTGGTATTGGCCTCACCTAGCTGCTCCTGAAGAACGACATTGGCTTCTGAGGAACAAAGAAGAGACAAAATAAGTCGTTAGCAAAAAAGATCGCCGGGAAGATCCGGCCTGACTGCTCAGCAGTCGGCCCGAATCTCAGGGACTACAGCCCGCGGGTGCGCCAGCGCGCCCCCGCAAAGAAGAAGAACTTACTCCAGCTTTCCGACAAGTCGGCAGCCCGCTTGTTCAGCTCCTCGACATTGCGGTTGAAGGCAGTGGCGCGGAGGTTGTGATACTCCTGCAATGAATCATTGAAGACAAAGTTAGTGTTTGGAACTCGCCAGAAGGAGTTCCGAACCGCCTGCTCAGCAGACGGCCCGGAACTTGGGGACTACACCCAGTGGGTCCGCTGGTGCGCCCCCACAGAGAAACAAACAAGAATCCAAAAGGAAAGAAACTTACTCGGACGGCCGTTCGTGTGGCCAGATGCGCTCTGGTGCAGGCTTGAAGGGTGTCGCCCTCGGCCCGCCGCTTCGCCTGGACTTCCAGGAGCAGTTGATTTAACGGCCCGGTGCCACCTCCGCGCACCCACCCGGTGGGCGCGGCGCTTGTGGCCTCGGCGTCTAGGGATGCCGAGCCGGCAACGCCGGTCTCCCTAGGACGCGGCGCCGAGGTCGCCCTCTCAAGACGGCGATGCACCGGCGAGGCGACTTGGAGCAGCAGCCGCGCTTCAGCCTCGTCCATGGCCGGCGGCTCCGACGGATCCACCGGCTGTTTGCCGTGCGGCCTCGCAGACAGCGGTGGAGGCGGTGGTGGCGGGACGAGGGTGTCTAACATAGAAACATCACCGCCCTCCTTCTCCACGATGGGGTCCTCGGTGCCGGCCCCTCCGGTTTGCCCCGTGAACTCCGGAGGCGGCGGCGCAGACGATAGTGGGGGGACGAGCATCGCTGATCGGCAACGCGCGGCCTCCTCAGCACGCCGTCTCACTGTGAGGGTAGCCTCGGCATCCTCTAGCTCTTTTTGGGCGGAGGCGGCCGCCTTGTCGGCCTCCGCCTTCCCCAGACGTTTGGCTTCCTCCTCCCCGCGCTTCTCCTGCGCATTTCGCTCCATCGCCTCCCGGAGGGCGGCGGCGGGGTCGGCCCGCCGAGTATTGGCGGATGTCTCCGCCGACCCCATGACAGAGGGGACGGCGACTCTCTCAAGGGAAAGAGGGGACCTGGAGAAGATCGGAGGGAGTACATAAACGAAGACTCGGACAAGATTCAACAAAGAAAATAAAAGAGCATGAAGACTTACGCGGATACTAGCGGCGGCCTTCTCACATCCCTTCGGAAGTGGTTGGCCTTCGCGGCCGCCTCCTCCCGTCTGGTCGTGGCGGCCGCCCCCTTAAGCTTCTTCAATTTGCCGCCGGGCGCACTCGGCCCGGCATGACGCCTCTTCCCGCCGCCCTGGCTGGCGGAGGAGCCGACCGTCGGCTGGTGGCGCGGGGCGACTTCCCCTTCGGCGTCGTCGTCGGGCCAGTCGTCGAAAGTGGCCGAAGGCCTGAAGTCGCCTTCCGCTCCTCCTCCCCCACCTTCGGCGTCGGCTTCCATTGCCGCTGCCCCCAAGTCGGGGTCGTCGACGTCACTCTCCGCGCGGTCGGGGACATACTCGCGGGGCTATCTCGTGGCGCCGGCGGCAGGCTGCATAAGAGGATTCTGGTTCAGAAGAAGCCGACAAGAGTCAGAAGCCGGAGTCAGCTGAGGAAAAAAGACAAAACAATAGGAAGACGCGACTTACCACTGGTGGAGGGTTGTCGCGCGAGTACGGCTCCTTGCCGAACTGCCAGTCCTCCTCGTACTCGAAGTGCGCGATGTAATTCACCATATTTGCCACCTCCTTGTGGGGCATCTCCTTGGTGCTCATCCGACTTGGGTCTCGGAGGCCGCTCATCTGACAGATCAGGTGTGGCCGGCCTTGGAGCGGGAGAACTCGGCACGCTACGAAGGCGGCCAGCAAGTCGGCCCCGACGAGTCCCTCCGACTGTATCAAGACTCGGAGTCGCGCTACGGCGGCGGGTCCAGCAAGGGACAGCGACTTGACTCTGTGGGACCAGCTGGGAAGCCTCCCGGTCAGGGGAGCGGCATTGTAGGGCGGCAGGTTGACCCAGTCGCCGTCGGAGGCGAGGTTCTTCACGTAGAAGTACGAGCGCTGCCACATCTTCACCGACTTGATCAGCACGATGGGAGGAAAAGGGTTGTCGGCCGTCGAGCGTCGCATCACAATGAAGGCGCCGCACTGAGCCGGCACGCCGGCGATGTGCGTGCCGAGCTTAGAAGAGGAGAATTCCCCCCACAGCTCGATGGTGGGGAGAAGGCCGAGGAAACCTTCGCACAGATTGGCGAAGACGGAGAGCAGCACCACCATGTTTGGTGTGAGGTGGTGCGGCTGAAGACTGTGGAACTCCAGGAACGAGCGGAAGAAGCCGCTCACCGGCAGCCCCAGGCCACGCATAAGGTGCGAGCGGAAGACGACCCGCTCGCCCTCTTCCGGCGCCGGCCAGATTTCCCCCTCGGGCGCGGTGCGGGCGCGCATGAGGTCCGCGCTTGGAAGACAGCGTGTCCGGCGGAGAAACTCGATGTGTTCTTCGTCTACCTCCGAGCCGTCCCACACGCCGGAGCCCACGGCAGGGGCCAGGGCGGAGGAAGAGCTCATCGCCGCGGTATGGTGTGCTCTGGCTCAACGGTGGAGGAAGGAAGGAGAGAAAGCAAGATGAGGCGGGGGAGTGGGGAAGAAGGGCGCGCGAGCTGTGCCGCTCCGTTTCCCCCCGCCTACTTATAGCCCTGCGGGCTGAGAAGCCGAGGGGGCGGGCGTGGGATTAACTGCGCACGATGTCCCACACCGCCCCACGATTTACCCCACGAAGTTACTGCACGCAGTAACGATGTGGGGAAACCAACCGTCCACGGCCGCAACGGATCCGTTCGTATGCCGAGGCGCGGTAGTGGCGGGCCCCGCCTGACGGCCCGTCCCGTCGCGTGCGTGGGCAGGCAGACTGTTCTCCCCATGTGGCACCACGCGATAGGACCGCCTTGATGGCAGCAGGGAGGTGTATCAGGCACGCCGCCTGGTTTCCCACCGCGACTTTCGAACTGAGGCTCTTCGCCGAAACTCCGACTTTCGACAGTTGGCCCAAGGGAAGACGGCAGCCGAGTCCCAGAGTCTGCACTTATAAAGATTGAAGTTGTTGAAGCCCCACAATGCAGCGACCGCCGGGCTTCACTAGCTTCGGGGACTACTGTCAGAGTAATGCGCCACGGGTAGGCTAACCCGAGCCCCAAGACCTTTCAAGACATCTGGGCAGGCCGCGCCCCTCAAGCCGAGTCCCAGACGGCGACTCCGGGATAAGCCGACTCCAAGTTGGCGACCTCCAGAGAGGCCGACTCCAAGCTGGCGACCTCCAAAGAGGCCGACTTTGGAGAGTCGGCCCGTGACTCCTCCCTCATCCCAAAGTACAATGCAGGGTACGGTCACGGCGTGGCCGTTTCCCCCCTGCTCACGAAGGGCCGGCATGGCTACAGTGACCCGTATCGCTGGAAGATCTCCGGCGAGGCGTGGCACTATTGCCATGCCTGCCCTAACCTCAGCCACAGTGCGCAGTACACTGTGCCCACGATGCCGGCCTGTACGACCCGAAGGCGGCGGGGCTGCCTGTCAGTGGGAGGGCCGAAGGCAGCCTGGGCACCCGAAGACGGACATGTGGGAGTCAGCCTCCCTGGAGTCGGCCGGCTCCTCCCCAGGGCCCCACGTGCCATTAACCAGATAAGATGGGGAATGGCGACGGTGATCGCCCGATAGACGGCGGCACTGTTGCCACGATCCGATGACCAAGCCTGCGTTACCAGGAGTGTCACTACAGTATCAGCCTGTCCGTGGGACCCGCCAGTCGGCGGGCCCCAGAAGCCAGCGAGAAGGACGGTGGCCTGAGAGACAGACGGCTGGGACCCGCGCCCAGCCGTATTACTATTGTACCCCCGGGGGGTAGGCCTATATAAACCCCCCGGGGCACCCATGCAAAGGGTTGGGACCTGAATAGAGATAGACCGGATAGCACGGGAGGAGAGAACTAGCCTTGCTCTCTCCTGCCTCCCAAAACAGCTCTAGGAGCACCATTGTAGTCATCTTGCTTGAGTGATCATGCGGAGACCCCGCAGAGTAGCAGTAGGGGTGTTATCTCCTAGGAGAGCCCTGAAGCTGGGTAAGTTCCGTCGGCGTGCATGCCTTCGCCTCATCCCGCTTCCAGGCACCGGCGACGTTCTACTCGCTCCCACCATGATAAGCCATCCTTTGGCATATGTCATATCCAACCCCCGACATATTGTAAGACATAATCCACTTGAGTCGGCTTCCAAAGCACCGGCTTAAAAATATAGGTCTTGAAATACTCATCTGATTTTCAACCAGCTTAAAGATGTAGATCTTGCTAAGTTATAATTTCCAAAATCTCCGGGTTATAAAGACTGATGATGCCGAGTCATAATTGTTGTTGAAACCGGCTCATGTAATTGATCTTCCTGATTTGCTCAAAAATGAGAATTTGAAAATGTTCCTCATTTATATGCATAATACATGTAGCCCCAACTCTTAAGAGGAGAACATAGTGATAGCTTAAGACTTGCTTCAATAGAAATGTTGCAACCTTGAGGAAATCTGGGTTATTCATCTCAATCTTTAGTCATAAACTGAATATTCCACATATGTAGCCCCCAACCTGGGACTTGTAAATTGCCTTATGCTCATAAAATTTCAACCATTGTAGCCCCCAAGGGCCGGGTCATTATGCAATAATGAGCAGGGACTTTTGTAGATATAACCATGTAAGCTTGAACAGCAACGTGTAGCCCCCAAGGGCCGGCTTAATAAGATAATACTGAGCTGGGACTTTGTATATAATTTATTAATAATAACATCATATAATAATCTCCACCGTGGGTCTTGAACCCACGTCCACAAGGTTAAGAGCTTTGTACTCTACCAACTGAGTAGTGGACCGTTCAATATAATGGATTAATGCTTGTGTACCTTGAATTTTTGACAGGAGCAATTGGTAGCCCCAAAGGGTCGGCTCATTACAATGTGATGAGTCGGGTCTTCAATAAGTTGAGAAAAAATGACTTTGCATTAGCCCACAAATGACATGGTGCATGCTGGCAGTGACATGGGACTTGCATATTTGATAGAATCTCAATCTGACTAATGTAGCCCCCAAGTGCCGGGTCGTAAACCTGCAGCGACTCGGGACTATTCCCTCCATTGTAAAATAAATCATGTCCATTAATAAAATAATAGCCATTGCGCTGAAGCGACTTTGAAGACCTCCATCACAATATCGGTTATTGATAACCATAATCAAAATCTAGCCATGTTGGCTATTAAAGATGTGAATAATATAACCCGGTTTGGAAACCGGTTCCTATGACATGTGATTAACTGTCAGCTTACCATATCAATGCAGTAAGGTGATAACCCAAAACTTAGAAGCCAAATTTCCAAGTCTTTAATATCATCATGAAAATCCAGCCAAGTTTGGTTATAAGAAATTTGAATACCTTATCGGCTGATAAGTAAATTCATAGTTTAAATACTCAGCGGCTCTTGGCCGATGGAGACTTAGTGTGCATTCATCGTAAGCCAGAATTTCTATAACCCGGCGGCTTATAGCCTTTGAGAAAATCCAGAATGGATAATCATTTTGAAGCATCAATTTTGATGATGAGCTTGAACTTAATCATTTGTATAAGTCATAGTTCTGCAAATCCTGCACAGAGTTTAAACAAATATGCCCTGGCGACTTAACTTCAAAGCTAGGGCGGGTTATCGAACCTCGAATATTTATATAATCAGGAAAACATACATGTAGAATTGGCTCATACTGTCGGCTGTGATATTGAACCGTACTACCGGCTTATGATACCTGTACAGTAAGGGTGATAACTCAATCCTTAGAAGCCAACACTTCCAAATGTATGATGATTGTCATATGTTGGCAACTTATCGTCCAAAACCAAGACGGGTTAAATTTAAACCACACTTATACTTAGATCTGAACAAAAAAGTCACAAGACAAAAACAAAGATTGCTTTCAAAAAACTTAAGCCAAATAGAAAGAAAAAATCGAGGCTTTTCATTCGAATACGATCAGTAAACTGCTCCAAAGGGATTAAGCTAGGATTTAAATACGATTATGTAGCCCCCAGTGGCTTTGGCGTTGCGCCGATCAAGAGGGTACCGACAGCTATGTTCTCTTTGGTTCGAATATGACCTATGTTTGAACAAGAAGCCCCCAAATGACCTTGAGAGTTTTTTAACGACTCTGATTCGAATACGGTCAAAGTCGGACCCAAAAGGGGTTAAGCTATGATTCGAATACGATCAAGAAGCCCCCTAGTGAGTTTGGCATTGTGCCGATCAAGAGGGTACCGACAGCTATGTTCTCTTTGGTTTGAATACGACCTATGTTTGAACAGGAAGCCCCCTAGTGATCATGAGGTTTAACGGCTAGATTCAAATACAATCATGAGCCGGACCAGGAGGGTTAAGCTAGATTTGAATACGATCAACCCCTAATTGGTCGTTTGAAATTATGATGATCAAGACATATGATCATTTGAGTAGGGTACCTATGTTTGAACCGCGCATCATGGCAGCAAGCTCTCTTTAGTAACTTTTAATTTTTCCTGAGAACTCAACTTTGCAAGAGATAATTCTTCTTGAACCAGAATTTTTAAACCGGATTTGAGAGCTTCAGAGCTTTGTGGGAGACAGTTTCCTCTTAAACCGAATTTTGAACCGGATATTGAGAGCTTCAGCGCTGTATGGGAGACGGGATTTCCCTTGAACCGGATTGTAAACCGGAAGCATCATTGTGAGCCAGAATTTTTCCGACGGTCTTTTAATTTTTCATCGATTAAAGCAGTAATCTCCAGGGCGGGTTATTTTTCCCTCCAATGACCCAGAGTTCTTGAATGCATTGAGACCGGCCAATTATGCCGAGTCATGCCATTGTAGCCCCCAAGTCTCAAGACGACTCAAAAAGTTGGCTTGAGATTCTCCATATTTGACCATAGCAGAAGGTGTATATCATTGGCGTTGATAGCGCGATGTGAATCCACATAATGTTTGAAATGACTATGGTGGGTTATAAATGATCCCATATGAGCCATGTCATCAACACGACCAATGGTTCCTTCCAACTGGTTATTTGAAGTTTAACCAAACTGTAGTGGTGGCGACTTGTGTGCATGCCCATTGAGCCATCCATTGCAGACGGTGGCTGATAATACATGATAATTTTGCCTCTAATTTGTTGGAAGAAAACAGGGCTACCCAAACAGTGACTTGCTCATACTCAATAAACAGCTCATGCATACAGGTGCGACCCGGTGCATTGATGTAGACCAAGCCACGAGAGATGGACGGAAAAGACGATCGCAGCAGCAGAGGCGGCTCACACATATGAGTCGACCGAGACGTTGTAAGCCGATGCGGGCGGGAGAATCGGCCGTGGGGGCAGACGACTGAGTTGTCTGTAGTGTTGTAAATCAGCGCAGATGGGTGAGTCGGCCGCGATGTTGGAAATGGCACGAACGCGGGTGAGTCGGCCTCGAGTTGTAGCGGGGGCAGTGATTTGCGCAGTAACCGTCGAGCAGCATGGCACAGACGAGCTCTAGTAAAAAAATAATGTTGGCGCACGCCTCTTTGCCACACCTTTGTAATAAATAATGGTCCTGCGAAAAAATATCACAGACTAGAGTAATTGTTCTCAAACAATGTAATGTATGCTGATAAGATTTATAGAAAGAATAGCACCTGATGCCTTTGACTAACCGACGATGTTGTCATTTCTGCCGGACAATAGATGACCTTTGCTTGGAAAAAGTTTTACTCAGGATGGAAGTAGTACTTCGTGTGGGCTGCATATTTGATAAACCAAGTAGCAGAACCAGTGCCAGAGTGTAGCAGTAGTATTGATTTCTCCACCACATGATCTCCTTTTAGAAACCTTTTGGGCATAACAAGTCAGAATGTCTTTGTTATAGCAAGCTGTGCATTTGTTTTTAGCACGAGATTCTCTATTAGATCACACTTCACATGATCACTCAGCCTTCCATCAGTGATCGACCACCCGATAAACAGCACGGTGTAAGGGAGGCTGAGGTATCTTTGAGATCGAGACGGCGGCAGGCCGGCTCGCTAGCAGGAGCGACGCAAGGCTGGCCTCAAGGCCACAGCAACCTGCGACAGAAGCGGAAGGCAGGGCCGGCCATGGAGGCGGCAGCTCAAGGCCATGGCCACATGCGGTCAGAGGCAGCCGCGACTCAATGAGGGTGGTTCGGAGCAATGTTTTGAGATGAGTGCGAGCGCATAGCAGAGCGGCGGGTCAGCGGCCGGTGGCTCACGGCGGCTCAGAACAGCAGCTCGGAGGTGGCGTGCAGCAAAGACGGCTCACGGTGATGTGGCGGCGGAGATAAAGCGCAGCGCAAGCGGCCGGGCGACTTGAAGCGGAGACCGGCCCGCGCGACTGTGTCGATGAAGGTGGCTTGAAGGGCGAGTGAGGCCATCAGGGGCGGCTTGGCGCAGCGGTTTAAGGCACAGCGATGGAGGACGCAGGAGCCGGCTGGTGCACCGAAGACAGCAAGCGCGTGGGAGGCAACCAGTGGAGATGGAGGCGGGTGGACGAGGCGGTTTGACCAGACAGCATCTTCGCGGGGCGCGGTGGCTCAACAACATCTCAGAGCCGGAGGTGACGGCGCGACCGGCGAGTTGGAGGCGTTGCTGCACGTCTCATCCGCGGGGGCAGCAGGCACTCAAGGCGGGGTGAAAGCGTCTTGGGCGCATAATCCGCGGCCAGTAGAGGAACGGAGGGCCGGTCCGACGATTCAGCGTGGGACAGCAGCAGAGGGTCGGTCGACAACACAGCAGGGGACGGCAGCCGAGAAGCGTAAGATCAACTTGCAAGCGTGGGCGTGGAGGAATACGAATCCAATCCACTTCTGGGTCTTTGGCTCGGTCGCTGTTGGTTTGACTCTCTGTGTCTTCCAGGTCATTTTTTGGTTTGACCATCCACGTTGTGTCTTCTTATCTTGGTCTTACAGCAGAGGTGAGCGGCTTGGGAGGCGGTTCAAGGCCGGAGCAAGGCGCGGCGACGGCGGATCGCAACAGACGTGGGCGGCTCAAGGTCAGAGCAAGACACAGCGACGGCAACGGTCGGTTCGGACGGCAACAGTTTTGAGCAAGCGACCGCGACTCAACATGCAACAAGAGTCGTCCGAGTCCATGCTCACGCCTGGTCCTTTCTCCAAGTCGTGGCCGGTTTGACCAATCCATCCTAGTCGTGGTTGATCTCCGATTTTGTGTTTGACTGCACACCTGTGGATCCGATCGATAGCGTGTCTTCTTGATGAATAGTAGTACTCAAGTAGTACTGCTCGATTAATCTTGACGGGAGTAATTGGAATAAACAGTAGATTTGATTGACGGTCCTTGGATTGTAGTGTCATAGTCAAAAATTCCTTATCCATCAACCTGTATCATGATGAATCGCCTAAGACTGACTCGGACTCGGCGGAATCTCCATGGCGCGTGAGATGGCCACATGACCTGTAACCCCTAAACAATCTCAATCTCATATCCGCCGCCGTAGAACACTTCGTCAATCTTGACTGATCAACTCATCGTTGATGTTAATTTTTCCACGACGGTTTTTGTTGAGCCGGAAAATTGTGAACTTCTCGAACCCTTAAAAAAATCCCTTCAAAAACTCAACACCACCGTGCGTGGGCCTCATGGTGGGCGCCAACTGTCGTGGAATTATCACGGCGGATGTCCTTGGTGTGAGGACTTAGTCATGAGTCCAACGCATCTATGCGGTAGCTTGAGAGGGGTTGATCGGGACGAGAGATGCAACATGCAAGACAAGAATTTAAACAGCTTCGGGCCCCAGGAAACATCATCCGGTAATAGCCCTACATGTTGTTTGTGGCTAGGTCTCATTATGATCATGAGAGAGTCGCCGGTAAGCCAGCTCTTGTGTCTAGCCCTAGAGATTGTTTCTTCTTGCTTGTCCCTCTTGGGGTGCCCTGCCCCTCCTTATATAAGTTGTAGGGCGGGTTACATGTGGAGTCCTATTAGGATTAGGACTAGTCTATTACAAGTGGAATCCTAGTCTGACCCCTTAAGGGAAAACTCCTTATGCCTTTCCTCATAAACCGACCCACCAGAGTATAAGCCGACCTGCTGGGCCTTGGGCCTTGTCATCCATCTGATCCGCCCACCGGGTCTCTAGTGAGTCACAATGTCTAGGAGAGTTATATGTAAACCGCCATGTCCGGGCGGATCGCCAGTGAGTCGCCAAGCTCCAGCCGGGTCTCTGGTGAATCGTCAAGTCCGGTCGGGTCATAATTCTGGCCAGGTCATACCGCGGGGTATATCTCCAACACCAACAACAATTATTTTATTAGCACTCCTATTGCTCCTCCCGCCACTAGTGTGGAGTCTTGTGATATTAATACTGCTTTGTTGAATCTTGTCATGAAAGATCAATTTGCCGGTACTCTTAATGAGGATGTCGCATAACATTCATGGAATTATGTGATATGCAAAAGAAAAAAGATGTGGACAATGATGTTGTGAAGTTGAAATTGTTTCTGTTTTCTTTGCGAGATCGTGCAAAATTTTGGTTTTCTTCTTTGCCTCGCAATAGTATCGATTCTTGGAACAAGTGCAAAGGCGCTTTTATCACTAAGTATTTTTCACGCACAAAAATTATTTCCCTTAAAACCCAAATCATGAATTTCAAGCAACTTGAACATGAGCATGTTGCACAATCTTGATAAAGGATGAAATTGGTGCTAAGGAATTGCCCAACTAATGGGTTAAATCTTTGGATGATCATGCAAAAAAATTATGCGGAATTGAATTTTGTTTCTCGTAATCTTTTAGATTCCGCCGCGGGTTTTTTTTAATGGAAATTACTTTGGGTGAAGCTACTAAATTACTAGACAATATTATGGCAAATTACTCGCAATGGCATACCGAAAGAGCTCCTACTGGTAAAAAAAGTCAATTCGGTAGAAGAAAAAAATTCTCTGAGTGAAAAAGTTGATGCTCTTATGAAGTTGGTTGCTAATAAAAGTGCTCCTATTGATTTTAATGATGTGCCTTTGTCTACTTTGATTGAGCAAAATAGTATGCCATAGATGTGAATTTGTCTCGCGAAATAATTTCAACAACAATGCTTATAGAGGTAATTTTAATCCTAGGCCATTTCCTAGTAATTCCTCTAATAATTATGGTAATTCCTATGGTAATACCACCTACAATAATAATAGAAACACCTCTGATCTTGAGAACAATATTAAAGAATTTATCAATACGCAAAAGGCTTTCAACACTTCGATAGAAGAAAAGTTGAATATAATTGATCATTTGTCTAGAAGTGTTGATAGAATTTCTCATGATGTAGAAACTCTCAAGATGAAAAAAAATGCCTAAAGTTGAAGAATCAATTAAAGCTCTTTATGTTTCTATGGATGAAAGTAAGAAAAGAACCGCTATGCTTAGAGCTAAAAGTGTTTTTTTAGAAAAAGCGTTTTCTAGTGATTACTATCACAAAAGTGATGAAGATCTTAAAGTGATTGGTGTTTCTTCTATTGATTATTTGTTTAGTAAATTTAAGATTGATGAAAAAGGGACTGGAGAAGAGTCAACTTTAGTTAGAAGGCGTCCTATGATTCGGAGGGTTAAAATCTTGTTGAAAAAATTGATAAAAGTGGGTTTGAAGAGGTCAAAACTTTAACTAGTGATGTGCCCACTATTTTGGATTACAAAGAATTTAATTATGATATTTTCTCTTTGATTGATTGTATTTCTTTGTTGCAATCCATGATAAATACACCCCATGCTTATGAACAAAATAAAGCTTTTACTAAACATATTGTTGATGCTATGATGAAAGCTTTTGAAGAAAAATTGGAATTAGAAGTTTGAATTCCTAGAAAATTGCATGATGAATGTAAACCTACTATCAAAGTCAAGATTAAAAATTATGAGTGTTTTTCTTTATGTGACTTGGGTGCTAGTGTTTCTACAATTCTGAAATATTTATGTGATGTGCTTGGTATTACCGATACTGAAGAATGTTCTTTAAATTTGCACTTAGCGGATTCTACTATTAAAAAGCCTATGGGAAGAATTAATGATGTTCTTATTCTTGCAAATAGTAACTATGTGCCCCTACATTTTATTGTTCTTGATATTGATTGCAATCCTTCTTGTCCAATTATTCTTGGTAGACCGTTTTTGCGTACTATTGGTGCCGTGATTGATATGAAAGAAGGAAATATTAAGTTTCAATTTCCACTAAGGAAGGGAATGGAACACTTCCCTAGAAAAATAATTAGGCCACCATATGAATCAATCATGAGGGCATCTTATGGATCTAGAACCAATGATGACAACACTTAGATCCTACGTGTTATGCCTAGTTAGGGGTGTAAAACAATATCGCTTGTTGGGAGGCAACCCAATGAATAAATTTTTTTTTTTGCTTTTTGTTTTTTGTTCTTGAGTCTTAGCAAAGTTATTCTACTGTTATGAATGTGTTTTTTGTGTTTTAGTTAGTGTTTGTGCCAAGCAATGCCTTTGGGAAGACTTGGGTGAAAGTTTATTTGATCTTGCTGAAAAACAGAAACTTTTGCGCTCACGAGATTCGTTACAGAAGAGTGATGTTAAGTTGATTCTTTTTGCAGAGGATTAATAGAAAAATTCCTCACGTCCACCAGTTTATTTCATAATTTTTGGAGTTACAGAAGTATTCTAAATTTTCATATTGCTACAGACTGTTCTGTTTTTGACAGATTCTGTTTTCTTTGCGTTGTGTGCTTGTTTTGATGATTCTATGGTTTTCTTTGATGAGTTTTTGCCATAGAGAAGTTGGAATACAGTAGATATAATGCAAAAACAAAATAATAATAGGTTTTCAACAGTACTTATAGTAGTGGTTTGGTTTCTTATACTAACGGATCTCACGAAGGTTTAGTTTGAGTTTTGTGTGATTGAAGTTTTCAAGTTTTGGGTTATCTTACGATGGATGAAGCAATAAGGCTAAGAAAAAGGCTAAGCTTGGGGATGCCTGAGGCACCCTAAGATAATATTCAAAGAGGTAGCAAGCAACTAAGCTTGGGGATGCCCCCGAGTGGCATCCCCGCTTTCTTCTAACAACCATCAGTATTTCACTTGAAACTATATTTTTATTCGTCACATGATATGAGTTTTGCTTGGAGCATCTTGTATGATATGATTCTTTGCTTGTTTTGCTTTATGTTTTAGGTGTTGAATCCTTGCTGGACACACCCTTTTAAGAGAGCCAAAAATTATGATATGCTTGTTCCTATGCTTCACTTAAATTTTTTAGAGACATGGACTTGCTCTAGTACTCCACATATATCTTTTCGAGCATGGTGTGCTTTGTTAATTTTGAAGAAATGCTCTCATGCTTCACTTAGATTTATTTGGGAGTTAGTTAAGTTTTAAGAAATTCTCTCTTGCTTCACTTAGATTATTTTCAGAGAAAGAAAGAAAAAAAAATGTTCATGATCTTCACTTATATTTGTTTGAGCTTATCAAAAGCAACATATGAAAATAGTCCCAAAGTGATAGATATCCAAGGAGGATATAATAAAAACTTTCATGAAGATCATTGGACAAAATAAACTTGATTCTTAGTAATGATTTTGAGATATGACGATATAATATGTGAGTTATGTTGATGAGTAATTTATGTTTTAGTAAGAATATTGATGTTAAGGTTTGTGATTCCCTATGCAAGCACGAAAGTCAATAGTTATGCAATGAAATTTGTATCCTACTTATGGTGCATTATTCAGTGTTACTTATGCTTAATGCTTGGGTACGAGATTTTTTGCTTTTTGGTTGGTCGCTTCTCAATCTTCTGGCTAGCCTTCATTTTGCACTAAGTATATATGATCACTACTTGTGCATCCAAAACCCTTTAAAACCAGTTTTGCCTTATGAGTCCACTATATATACCTACCTATATGCGGTATTTCCATGCCGTTCTAAGCAAATTTGCATGTGCCATCTCTAATGTTCAAAATAAATTTCTCTTTTGTGTGCTCTACTACTCGCGAGACGGTAAAGGGTAGCCAATATTTTCCATGATAGATGTGTTATTCTCACGATGAGTGTTTATTCACTTGTCATTGCACGAGAGTACGACAAATGTATTAGGGATGCCCAGTCCAGAAATGAATAAATTATTTTACTTTATGTCATCAAATAATAAATTCCTTGGAAAGTGTTGGTATGGAGGGCACCCGTGGATACGGCTAGCCATGGAAAGAGAAAGTTATGGTGGAAAAAGAAATAAACTTTATTTTCTGTTTGGGAACCGCCTATGATGTATCTAGCATTTGGGATGCTCCAAGTCATTATAGTTGGTAGGAAAAGTATGCCTATCAAAAATAATTTTATCTCTCAATTTAATCTTTGAGCTCTGGCACCTCTACAAATCCCTACTTCCCTCCGCGAAGGGCCTTTCTTTTACTTATGCAATTTTCAATTTGAACTTGAGTCTCCATCTTCTCTGATAAAGCACTAACTAAGGGACACTATGATCGTATTTGAGCATTGGGTGTAGCTAATATTCGAGTGTGTTTCATGAATGGATCAAAGATTGAGCATGATGGGCTAGGGATAACTTGCTTTAGTGTTGATATTTTGTAAGACATGGTTGCTTGTTGGTATGCTTGAGTATTAAAGTCTTCATGTCAAAACTAGACTATTGCTTTGAATCATATAAAAGTCCATATGTCCATGCTATAAAGAAAAGAATGTGATGAACATGTTAGGCAGCATTCCACATCAAAAATTCTGTTTTTATCATTTACCTACTCGAGGACAAGCGGGAATTAAGCTTGGGGATGCTGATACGTCTCCAATGTATCTATAACTTTTTATTGTTCCATGCTGTTATATTATCATTCTTGGATGTTGTACAATCATTTTATAGTTATTTTATATTATTTTTTGGTACTAACCTATTGACATATTGCCCATGTCAGTTGCTATTTTCTGCATGTTTTTTACATCGCAGGAAATCAATATCAAACGGAGTCCAAATGCAACGCACCTCCTGGAGGAATTTTTTGGCCAGAAGAAAGCAATGGGACAAGGAAGCACTTGAGGGGCTGCTCAAGAGGAGCAGCACCCACCAGGGCATGCCATGGGGGTTAGGCGCGCCCTGGGGGGTTGTGCCCACCACAGATGCCCCCCGAACCGCCTCTTTGCTCTATAAATACCACAATATTCCAGAAACCCTAGAAGAGGCGACAAAATATTGATCCAGCCGCTGCAGAGTCCAAAATCACCAGATTCAATCTAGACACCATCATGGAGGGGTTCACCACTTCCATTGGTGCCTCTCCTATCACTACTAGGAAAAGGGCTATAGATAGGATTGATTCTAATGGCGCACCGTGGAAGCAGTGCGCCACTACTATATACTAATGGCGCACCTGTTTGTGATACGCCATTAGTGTGGAAGACACTAATGGCGCACCGTAAACAGGGTGCGCCACTAGTATGAATTATTAATTTTTTCCATTTTCCCATACATACTAATGGCGCATCGGGTCCATAATGCGCCATTACTATCTATAACTACTAATGGCGCACCAAGCAGGCAGTGCGCCATTACTGTAAATTTTGTTTTATTCTTTTTTTTGGAAAACTACTAATGGTGCATCGTGGCACAGTGCGCCATTACTAGTTTAAACTAGTAATGGCGCACTCAGAGGAGATGCGCCATTAGTATATATACTTATTATTTTTACTTTTTTGCGCCATTAGCTTCCCTCCACCTATTCCCCTCTGGCCTCTCTCCC
>NC_041391.1:63028793-63078853 GCF_002162155.2 Triticum dicoccoides
GACCGCGGCCGCCGGCCTTCCCACGGCCAACTGAGGCATCCCTTCGACGACGCCGCCGCCGCCGACCCCGACCCCAACCCCGACCCTGACCCCTCCGGCGACCGGCCGCGCCTGCCCAGGTACCTCTCCTCCTTCCTCCTTCCTCCCTCTCCATCCTTCCTCCCTCCCCAACCTATGCATGGTGATTCCTCCCTTCTCCTCCACCCCCTCACCTGCAAACCCTAGGGCCATGGCGGCAGGCTTCTTGCTCCCTTGTAAGAACATCCTCTCTGTTGGCCTACATGTATTTCAGAGAACAAATTCGTAGTTCATTTCATTCTGTTGGCCTGCATTAGGTAAGCATCAAGTGGATTTAACTATTTTAGATAGTTTCAGTTAACTATTTTGCGTTTCCTGAAGAGGTTCACCTATAGTTTGAAAAATTCAGTCACTGGATATATGCAATAATTTACAAAGAGCAAGTGATGTAGAGCAAAAATTCAGCAAATGATGTATAGTTTCAAAAATTCAGTGAAACTGAACCTACCCTATTGCTTCATGTAGCAAAGGCGGCAATGCAAGCAAGATCATGCTTGGCTTAGCCAAATTCATGTTACTGAATTTTTTTCAACATGATAAAATTGTCATGCTACTAAATGTTATAGAAATGCAAGGGAACACAGAAATACTAGGGCACACAACATTTAGAGTACTCTGAAATTCAGTTCTGAAATTTTTTGTTAGATAGTGGCTACACTAATCTAGAGTAGTATCCCAATCTGATGGAGTACTTGATTTGGGGGACTGAACTTATGCTTATGTATGCCATCAGAAGCAGTTCGAAATCATTATTCTCTCTTTTCCTTGCAGGTTTGGGCAACTTCGGTCGGTTGATCTTGAATCCATTGAGCCTTCACTTAGAGCTGGTACTCATCCATGTAACTCTTCACATTTCCATGTAGGATGGTTGCCTATCACTTACTAGTGTGCTAGTGCCCCTTAGTCCAAAGACTAATAGCTATGACAAAGTATAATTCCTTGTAGTGTTTAAGTATAAAAAAATTCAGAGAAATGCATGCAGAAGCTAGATCAGTACCAGCTAGCTAGCTAGCTAGTAGTAGTACTACTGCTACTGTTCTTTCCTTTCTTTTGGTAGTACTACTGCTAGTAGTAGTACTACTGCTACTATTCTTATGTGTGCTGTCCACAGATTGGTGTACAGTCCTCCTTCGAACCCAACTTTTTCACCAGGTGGAACCAATGTGATTAACTTTAGGATCATTCTGTATGCATTTTCGCTGTTAAGAAGGCGCGCCCACAAAGCCATCTTCCACGTGCTTGACCATCCAGGTCCATCTTCCCCTAGTAAGAAACAACGATGTATTAACTTTCGATTTGAGGAGAAATGTCCCTTTACTAGTAGGTGAGATAAACCAGTACTAGGAAAATATTTCTTGTTGCACCCTTTCTTGGCAAAACACATACAGCTACAAGTTTGTGTCTTATGTTTTCACTTGATAAGCGATGCTCCTAAGGCACATCCCGATATTATATCTGGAATGGAAGCTCACATAAGTTGAGCTGATTTTTGTCCATATGAAAGCAGAGGACCATATGGTCTGTGGCTGGGTTTTGTCTCCGACCATCGTGTCGTGATGAATTTGCAGGTACCCCGAGAGGCCCTTGAGTTTGCCGGAATGTCGATTAACTTCCGTTCCGGCAAATTCGGGTACTCCATATGTCCTATTTTCAGCAAAGGTCATGCTGAAATTTTCCGTGAATTTTAGCATGACTTTGCTAAAAATAGGACATATGGGGTACTTGCGACTAATGCATGGGCCGGGCTATCTTAGTACTTAGTTAAGTAGGATCAACTGCCCTGCCATTCTTGCTGCATTAAATCATAGGTGGCAATAGAGCCAAGTGATTAGGGCCAACTTAGAATTATCCTTAGCATCGATAAACCCTAGATGATAAACCCAACATAGGTGGCAATAGAGCCAAGATTAGGCCCAACCTAGGGTGCCTCGGCATCGATAAACCCTAAATGATGAAAGCAGTAGCACGGGGTCGTCTAAGAGCTCCCCTTTCGACACCCCTTTAAATAGGGCGTTGAACGTAATGAAAAAGAAGGATACGCTCGATAAGCCGACGTCAGCTGGTCGTGTGGCCGGCAAAGGCTTGTCCACAAAATGGGGGTCATACTATACCGCTGGTGTGCGGAAGGAGAAAAAGACCAGCTTGGAAAGCCAGATGCGCGAGGTTGAAGAACTCAAGGCACAAGTGGCGCGGATTCCGGAGCTTGTCCATGAGCAAGTGCAACAACAACTTGGAATGACGCTCAACGCCATGGTGCCTACGTTGATTCATGGGCTGACGACGTGGATTGCGGGCGGCCAAAAGGGGCCTCCCCCGGTTCCCAGCTTCACGGCCAGCAACTCGTGTTCATGTTGCTGTGTGCTGCTGTCTATATTCTATGCAATAATATATTTTGTAACCTGTGCAAAAATCAGAAAAGCAAAAAAAATAAAACCTAATATTCATACTAATGGCGCACCACACAAGACACTAATGGTGCACTGTGATCATCACACTAATGGCGCATTAGCTGCTGGTGCGCCATTAGAATGCCAAAGCACATTTGTACATATGGCCCCTGGGAGGCATTCTAATGGCGCACTGCAGGCTATACTAATGGCGCACTACGCGGTGCGCCATTAGAACACCAGATACTAATGGCGCACCAGTAGTGCGCCATTAGAATTTAATTCTAATGGCGTGATGCCAGTGGCGCACTAGTAGTGCGCCATTAGAAGGCAAATTCGGTGCGCCACTAGCATGCCTTTTCCTAGTAGTGTATGATTCAAGATGGCAATGGGGCCCCGAAACCCGCGTCCCCATGGGTTTTTACCCTATTAGGGGACGGGGATGGGCGGCTTTCTATCCCCGCGGGGCTACTCGTGGGTACGATATAAAACCCGACAAGTTTCATGGGTTTAAACCCGTTTGATTACTACCCGAACATGAAACCCGACAAAACCCGAGTAGCCCCGCTGCATCGATCCATCTTGACTCAAGTGGCCCAAAGCCACAGCGCCCGAGCAGTCAAGCCCCACAGTGTTGTGGCCCTAGAGTACAAACCGCCCCCTCGCTTAGTCCTTGCAGTGTCGCTCGATCTTCAAGCCTCTTTCCCACACAACACAAAACCGAAACCTAAACCTAGGTTCCCCAGCTGTCGCCTGCTGCTGTAATATGCTCCTATTTTTCTTTCAAATGTTGTTGTTTTCATTGATTGACCGTGGGGATAGGTTCCCATTGGGTTTAGAAAACCTGGCGGGTTTAGGGGACGGGCAAAAATTTAACCCCACGCACGTTGATGGGGACGGGGACGGGTTTGCGATTTTATCGTGGGGATGGGTTTCGGCAAGCCAAACCTGGTTGGTTTTGTCCCCGTTGCCATCTTGACCTATGATGTGTGAGTAGTTCTTTGTAGACCTAAAGGTCCATAGTTAGTAGCTAGATGGCTTCCTCTCTCTCTCTCTCTCTCTCTCTCTCTCTATCTATCTCTCTCTCTCTCTCTTGATTAACAATACAATGGTCTCTTAGAGATCCATATGATGTAAGTCTTTTGGCGGTGTGTTTGTTGGGATCCAATGAACTTTGAGTTTATGATCAGATCTATGTTTTTATCCATGAAAGTTATTTGAGTCTTCTTTGATCTCTTATATGCATGATTGCTTATAGCCTCGTATTTTTTCTCTGATATTTGGGTTTTCTTTGGCCAACTTGATCTATTTATCTTGCAATGGGAAGAGGTTCTTTGTAGTGGGTTCGATCTTACGGTGCTTGATCCCAGTGACAGAAGGGGAACCGACACATACGTATCATTGCTAATAAGGATAACAAGATGCGATATATATCTGCCGTGGTAGATAAATGGACCTCATCTACATCATGTCATCGTTTGTTGGGGATATAACTACTGAGTGTAAACCGCCCAGGAGGGGCCGGTTCACCCTCAAGTACACTGAAGCCCAGGAAGACCTGGAAGATGGCGCTTTACTGATGAAGCTAGAGGCCCAAAGCCCAAAGGTAGATTAGGGCCCATAGTGGTAAACCGCCATAGTTGTATAACTTGTATTGTAAGTTAGGGAGGCAGAGACCGAGCCGGACACTTGTATGAGCCGGCCTCGCAACTCTGTAAACCGGTCGGGTGTCAACCTATGTATATAAAGGGATGACCGGGCGGCGGTTCAGGAACAAGAAATAACAACTCGAAGGCCAGGCATAGCGTGTTTGCTCCCTGGTAATCGAAACCCCAATAATCCCATCACAGCTAGACGTAGGCTTTTACCTTCATCATAAGGGGCTGAACTAGTATAAAACTCCTGTGTCCTTTATCCGGTTTAACCCCTTTAAGCTAACCCATCGCGATGGCTCCATGACTAAGTCCTTTCACGAGGACATCTGACGTGATATTTCCACGACAGTTGGCGCCCACCATGGGGCTATCGCGCGATGGTTTCGAGTTCTTGAAGGGCATCTTTGAAGGACTCAAAGGGTACGCGGTTGGCCGGATGACTACGAGTCGTCGCGGCAAGCTCTACATCAACGACACAGGATGGGGCCCCGAGGCCGGCTCAATTGAGTACGGGTATCGGGTCCCCTTTGGTGGAATTCACGTTTTCATCGGCAAGATCGGCAAACCGGGCCCTGAGTCGGACATCTGCACCGACCTCGTCGAGACGGCTCGGCGTGCAAGCTCCGCCCGGATTCAGCCCGCCATGAAGCGTGCATTCGTAGGATGTGTCCATGGGATCAGATCTCAACCGATGTCCGAAGGTGAGACGATCGCTTATTCCGACGGCGAATCATCCACCGGCGAAACCGAGTCCCTGTACCAAGTTCATGACGGTGTGTTCGAAGGGTATTCCGATGGCACCAGCATTCCGGAATTTCTTGAACCGCCAAACCGAGTCGCAATTTTCATGGCCGGAACACAGCCAACTTTGCAAAATTCTACTACGGCGGCATACGGACCAGCAGCTGGGGCAGGAGGCCCCGGGCGCCGGCCGGCTCAAGTTCTGTCGGGTTTGTTGGACGCCTGGACGATGTTATTGGCCACAATAGTTACCGCGGAGACTCAAGATCGGCATACCGCAGAGGTCACTAAGTTACGGGATCAGATAATGCAGGCCAAGGAGGACTTGGCGGCTGAGGAGACCAGGATGGCTGAGGAACGGGCCGCCTTAGATGCCCAGGCGCAGAGGATTCAAGCCGAAAATTATCGACTTTTGCTGGATCAAAACGCCTCGAATGAAGTATTGAGGAGGAGACATCAGTCTCGCTTGCCGGCGGATTATAATGCAATGAACCTCTTCAGTACGTCAGGGGCAGGAACCAGCAACCCGGCAGCAGTAAACTGGACTATCATGCCAAGGACCGGAGCGCCGGATCAACCTCAGATGATGGGTCCACCTCGACAAACAGACAACCCGCCGTGGTATACCACACCCCGCCGGGTCACTTCTCTACCCCTTTGGATAATATGATAGCAGCAGCATCCCGGCTGGCAGCTATTCCGATGGAGGGCGAATCACCAGCGGCGGTTGAGACACGGTGGGCCAGGGATCTTCTTCAGACTTCTATGGTGCAGCAGCAGGCTTACTCATATAGCCGAGACAGGATTCACACGACCCCCCATCCGAGCAAAAGCTATAGCAGGCATATAGATGAACCGGAGGTATCCAGTAGTGCGCGCCGCCGTACTGTCCCTCAAGGACCCAATCCGGCGCGTGGTGAAGTGAACACTCAGGACGTGGTGGATAATGGAAGAGCATGAAGGGAGGCCGCTTTAGCAGCACAATATGCGGGTCATTATCAACCCACCCCGGTTCAGCCAGCAGCATCAGTAGACCGAGGCATCGGGCTTGCCTTCAGTTCCTGGGGAGTACCGTGTCTCATTCTGGCTCTCCGTAATGTGCGGTTGCCTAAGGATTTCAAGGGTCCACGTAAGGTGCCTAATTACACCGCCGATCAGCCACCTGAGGCGTGGGTTGAAAGTTATGAGATGGCGATGGAGATGCTGGATGTGGATGAAGTGGCTTGTGCAAAATACTTCACAATGATGTTGGAAGGGACGGCCCGTACATGGTTGAAGAACCTGCCAGCTAACTCCATCGAGTCATGGGACCAATTGAAGGCCCGGTTTATAGCAAATTTCAAGGATACATGCAAACAGCCTATGTCCATTGTGGATCTGGATGTCTGTGTTCAAGGAGAGAACAAGTCAACAACTCATTGGGTGCGCCGGGTTTCAGAAGTTTTGCACTCGCCGGACCGGATTAACGTTGGCCAAGCAATCATAACATTGGAGCATAATTGCCGGTTTAAGTCACTAGAGATGAAGTTGGGACGGCTTAAGCGCCAGTGCAATGACATGGGAACACTTATGGCAGCCTTGGTTAAGTATGTCGATTCTGATAATACCAAGGATCCCGATTCTGATGAGGAGAAACCGGAGAAGGGAAAGAAGAACGGTGGTGCAAAGGGACAGCAGCACAACCAAGGGGGACATGGGAATAATGGTAAGCACAAAGCAGATAATTTAGATTTTGTGGCTAACGCTAATGTGCAGCGTCATAAAGGTAAACTGCTGCAGCGCGGTGGCGGTATGAATCTGGAATGACTGTTAAACCAGCCCTACCCAAAGCATGGGACCAAGGAGGTTCTAGCAACACACCTTTGGAAGGACTGCTTCATCATGAAGGAGTTCAAAAACTCTGATATCTTCCGGTATCATAAGGGTCCATCGGGCGGTTCAGGTCCAGGCTATGGTGGTGGCGGCGGTTCAAACTATGGATTTCAGAATAATCAGGGCAACCAGAACAACCAAGGTGGTAATAACCAATAGAATAATCAAGGGAATCAGCAGCAGTCAGGTTATCAGAGTCACCCAAAGCAGTTGAATGGCGGGCAGTATCATGTGTTCACTACTAGTTTGTGCAAGCGCGATCAGAAGCTTCACAAGAAAGCAATTAATGCTGTTGAACCGGCAGTGTCGCGTTATCTGTGGTGGTCCGAGCAGCCCATTGTGTGGAGCAGAGAGGATCATCCGCCCCGAGTTGACAATCCGGGTCATCGAGCTTTGGTGGTGGCACCTCAGGTGGGAGGTTATAAATTTACCAAGGTACTGATGGATGGAGGGAGCAGTATCAACATCCTGTATTATGAGACCTTCCGTCGCATGGGGTTGACACACAAGAGTCTTAAACCGTCAAACATTGTTTTTCATGGTGTAGTACCAGGTAAATCGGCATATCCTGTTGGCAAGATCGCTTTGGAGGTTGTGTTTGGAGATGAGCACGATTCCAGGTCTGAAACATTGACCTTTGAAGTGGTGAAAATCCAGAGCCCATATCATGCACTGTTTGGACGGCCGGCTTATGCAAAGTTCATGGCGAGGCCCTGTTATATTTATTTGCAGCTCAAGATGCTGAGTCATAAGGGGACCATCACAGTCCACGGAAGTCGTAAGATCGCCTTGGATTGCGAGGAAGGTGATGCGGCCTATGCTGAATCGGTTTGTGCAACAGAGGAGTTGAAGTTCTATAAGGACAATGTTGATCCGGCAAACATGACCCCTCTGAAGAAGCCCACCACTCAGCATGACCCGACCCTGAAGTTCAAACCGGCAGATGAAACTAAACTTGTTGATTTTTGTCCCTGGCGATTCATCCAAGCAGTTTAGCATCAGCACCAATCTGGATCCGAAATAGGAAAGCGTGCTCATCGAGTTCATCCGTGAGAACCGGGACAATTTTGCATGGAAACCTTCTGACATGCCAGGTGTACCGAGGGAACTCGCTAAGCACACTCTCAATATTCATCCCAAGTTTAAATCGGTCAAACAGTTTCTTCGCCGCTTTAACGAGGAGAGACGCAAGGCAATCGGTGAGGAGGTAACCCGGCTATTAGCTGTTGGGTTTATCGTTGAAGTGTTTCACCCTAAGTGGTTGGATAATCCGGTGCTTGTTCTTAAGAAAAACGGCACTTGGCGCATGTGTGTGGACTACACAGATTTGAACAAGGCTTGTCCAGCAGATCCTTTTGCTCTCTCGTGCATTGATCAGATCATCGATGCGACGGCGGGTTGTGAGCGTCTGAGTTTTTTGGATGCTTATTCAGGATATCATCAGATCAAAATGGCAGTTAAGGACCAGGAGAAGACAGCCTTCATCATTCCCTTTGGAGCCTTCTACTATGTTTCTATGCCCTTTGGGATCAAGAGTGCCCAGGCAACTTACTAGCGTTGTGTGCAAAATTGTCTTCACACTCAGATTGGGTGCAATGTTCATGCCTATGTGGATGACATTGTAGTAAAATCCAGGAAGAAAGAGACATTGATAGATGATCTCAAGGAGACCTTTGACAATCTTCAGGTTTATAAGATGATGCTTCATCCAAACAAGTGTGTTTTTGGTGTTCCGGCAGGCAAGCTCTTAGGTTTTCTGGTGTCCAACAGAGGCATTGAAGCTAATCCGGAAAAGATCAAGGCGATTACATCATTGGCTAAACCGGCGTGCATTAATGATGTTCAGCGTCTGGCAGGTCGAATTGCATCCCTAAGCCGGTTTATTAGCCGCTTGGGAGAGAAGGTGATCCCTCTATATTAGATGTTGAAGAAAACAGACACTTTTGTCTAGAGTGATGCGGCTAATGCGGCGTTTGAAGACTTGAAGCGGCAATTGGCTGAACCGTCGGTCCTTGCTGCTCCGGTTGACAAGGAGCCCTTCTTATTGTATGTGGCTGCTAATTCTCGTGCTGTTAGTGTGGCAATTGTGGTGGAGCGCAAGGAGCCTGGGAAGGAATATCCGGTTCAACGGCCGGTTTACTATATCAGTGAGGTGCTTATCAAGTCAAAACAACAATAGCCGCATTGATAGAAGCTGGTATATGGGGTTTTTATGGCAAGTCGGAAGCTCAAACAATACTTTCAAGGCCATCCCATCACGGTGGTCAGCTCTTCTCCCTTGGGAGATATAATTCAGAACCGGGAAGCAACTGGCCGGGTTGCAAAGTGGGCAATTGAGCTTGGTCCACATGGGTTGAAGTATGTGCCTCGAACAGCCATCGAATCTCAGGCGCTTGTTGACTTCATCAATGATTGGACCGAGTTACAGGCACCAGAGGACAAATCGGACAACACATACTGGACTATTCACTTTGATGGATCCAGGCAATTGGAGGGCTCGAGGGCTGGAGTTGTCCTTACTTCCCCTCGAGGTGATAAGATTCGTTATGTTCTCCGCTTAATGTTTCCTTGTACTAACAATGCAGCAGAGTACGAAGCATTACTCCACGGTGTCCGTGTGGCCAAGCAAATGAATTTAAGCCGAGTACGATGCTTTGGAGATTCTGATCTGGTGGCCCAGCAAGTTTCTGGCACTTGGGATTCTAAGGACCCACTCATGGCGGCTTACAGACATGAGGTGGATATTGTAGCGGGTCACTTTAAAGGTTATCAGGTTGAGCACATTGACCGGCACAAAAACAAAGCAGCATATGCTTTAAGCCGGCTTGGATCTCAGCGTAAACCGGTACCACCCAATACCTTTTTAGATAGCTTGCATAACCCGTCTGTTAAGTTGCCTACAGAGGAGGATTTAGCTGTTCCTAATCCGGAGGCCCAATTGGTAGCCGCTTTACATGTAATTCCGGATTGGACGGTTCCATATTTGGCGTATATGAACCAGGGTGAGCTACCAGACGATGAGGTTCTAGCCAGACAGATAGTCCGGCGATCAAAATCCATGGTTATTCACAATGGCGAGTTACACCACTGCAGTGTTTCAGGCGTATTCCAGCGTTGTGTTTCTCCTGAAGAAGGCCAAGAGATTCTACGAGAGATACATGAAGGGGGTTGTGGTCACCATGCCGGTTCAAAGTCCCTGGTGGCCAAAGCTTTTCATCATGGGTTGTATTGGTTGACAGCTCATGCTGATGCTGAGGATCTGGTAAAGCGGTGTGATGCTTGTCAGAAGTTTTTGCGCCGAGCTCATGTTCCGGCTCAAGAGCTATGGATGATTCTCATCACTTGGCCGTTTGCTACTTGGGGGCTTGATATGGTGGGACCTTTTAAGCGATCCAAGGATAAGAAGACCCACCTATTGGTGGCGGTTGATAAGTTCACTAAGTGGGTTGAAGCGGAGCCCGTAAGTAAGTGTGATGCAGCTACAGCGGTTTAGTTTATCAAAAAGATCATCTTCTGTTTTGGCTTTCCACAAAGTATCATCACGGATAATGGTACAAACCTTTCTAAAGGTGAGATGGAGGACTTCTGTCAGAGAGAGCACATCCGGCTTGATATAGCATCCATGGTGCACCCCCAGTCCAATGGTCAAGCTGAGAGAGCTAATCAAGAAATCTTGAAGGGTATCAAGCCCCGGCTCATGGTTCCTTAAAAGCGGACGCTGGGTTGTTGGGTGGAAGAATTGCCTTCTGTGTTATGGAGCATCAACACCACCCCCAACAGATCAACGGGTTATACACCTTTCTTCATGGCTTACGGGGCAGAGGCGGTCCTCCCAAGTGATATACGTCATGACTCGCCCTGGGTTGCCAATTATGTTGAAGCGGACAATGAGCAAGCACGCCAGGAGGCGTTGGACCTGTTAGATGAAAAACGGGACATGGCTTTGGCTCGTTTGGCGGTTTATCAGCAAGACCTGTGGCGTTATCACAGCCGTTGGGTTAAAACAAGAACCTTTCAAGAAGGCGATTTGGTGCTCCGGCTCATCGAGGATCAGACCGATATGCACAAGTTATCCCCACCTTGGGAAGGGCCCTTTGTGGTCAGCAAGAATCTACACAACGGATCATACTACCTCATTTATGTTCGAGACAACTCACGCAGTTCTAAGGAGGAGACCCGGTGGCCGTGGAACATAGCTCTGATTCGGCCTTACTATACTTGAGCCATAGGCTTCTCTTATGTACATATTTCGACAATGTATATATTATGATCAATATAACAAACCGGCATCCTTGCTATAAGCAGGGCCTCTGCTGTTTTTCCTCAAATATATTTTGAGTTACATGGGGGCTTCAGCTGACAAAGTAGAGTACTACCTGTTAAACCGGCTATCATGCCACAATACAGCTTGGGAGCTTCACACCCAAGGGGCCAAAGAGAGTCTGGATGTTGTGCACAGCTCAAACATAGGCACCCAATGAGCACAGCTCACAAAGTTACTTGGGGGCTCTTTGTGCACTGCAACAAAGAGTTTGAAAGGACCCTTGTAATATGCTATCAAGCACGGCTTGGAAGCCTGGTGTATTCACCAAAACCCCGGGTTAACCTGCCTTCATCAAGTAAGCCACTCCTATCCAGGTAATCCTGGCACGACCCGCCGAACGTTTGACAAGTCAATCTTATACAGACCCTGAACTTGTCAAAGTTAAAACGACAATTGGTTAGTTGGAGGTCCATCTTAAAAGGCTTTGCAAAATGGTTTAACTCAGCGGCCTGGCAGCCCATGAAAAGCCTCAAATTTGGGCTTGGCAGCCCTTGAAAAGCCTCGACTACATGGTTTTATTTGCTTTTGCCAAGTTTTTTCAACTTCTGTTGAAATTCATGTTAAACCGGTGTCAGTTGACCCAGTATGGCTTTTTAGTCGCTATAATAACCCGGTGTTTGTTAACCCGGCTTGGCTTTCAACTACAAGTTGGCTGACCATATTAATTATCAAACCGGCGTTACAAAAGCCGGTCTGGCTTTGACTCTATGTCGCCAGATTGATCATCTGGTGTTCGTCGTAACCCGGCATGACTTATTACACACCAGCACTGCATGGTGAGAGTTATCAATACTCAAGAGTTGGGTTTTTTACCTTTACTACAATCAAAGTTGGTAAACCAACTAAGTGATTTCATATCATAGACATCAGGAACGCATGCAATTATCAAAGTGTACTCAAGCACAGCAAATATCATGGCGGATCAACAAATTCATGCATCAGTGCCACAGATCAAAGTATTTTAGCTAGCCATTACAAGGCGCTTTGAGGCCCAAAATAATGATTGTTTTTACATAGAACAAAAGTCTATGACAATAACCAGAATGCCGGATCAAGATTCGTCGCCAGGTTGATGTGATCTTGATGGATCTTCAGGCGTCGGTTCAACCACCTCCTCCCCACCCAGTGGCTGGAAGTCAACGGTGGTCCAGTCAATCCGAGTTAAATCTTGAAAGATAGCCTCTTCACTTACAAGATTCGACGGTTCAACGTCAGGAGCATAAGTGTGCTTAAGAATTGGCGGAATAAGATTCTGCACTTCCTTCACAGTAGTGTCAACTTGATGGTTGTTCGCATCGTAGAAGGACCGATGAGAAGTCAAGTTCACCTCTTCAGCCAATTGACTTGCAAATGGATGCATCTCCTTAGTCAGGGCTTTGAGGGCATCATTATCAAATGTCGATCCATTTTCTTGTTCATCCGGATAGCCCTTGGCGATATCAACTGGATCCAGGTCAGCTATCCATGATTTGGCACGAGTCAGTGCTAACAAAGCACCAGCCCTGCACTACAAGAAATATGTCAACTTGTGACCTTCTCTTAGTGACCGTGGGTGAATTGGTCATAAATCTATGCCCATTTAGAGTCCATTGGTCAAAAGCTGTTTTGGAGGGTCCAAACCCTAAACCATAACAACCAGTTTGGTCAGAAAGGTCGCAATTGCCTTATACGAGATGGTTGTAAATTTGTGAACATGATTTACAATGTTATTTCTTGTTGATTATGACCTATTTAGATAGTCGTAAATGTCTAGGATGATCTGATTTGACATGACTTGGCAGACATCTCAGCAATCTCGCCTACATGGCATGTTTAGGTGTCATCCCAGTTACATGTCACTATTAACCACTTAATTTTGTTTCCTATTGACAGGTGGAACCCGTGGGACCAACACCACCCACATGCTCCCATTGACATGTGGGGCCTGTCCCATCGAGTGGGACCCGCACCACCCACATGTTTCCAATGATGTGTAGGACCCACCCTACCGATCTGGCGCGTGGGGCCTGCAGCACCTACGAGCCCACCAACCTGACGTGTGGGACCAGGGGGACTACGTGTTCGCAACAAATCATAAGCAGGCGGCAGAAATAAAAAGAGGCAACGCGAGGATTCGAACCCGCGACCTCGTGGGGCGCTGAGTGGGGGCAAACCAACGGGCTAGCACTCAGCTTGTGATATATTCCCCCACGCAACTAATTTATACAGTCATTCGTCTGTTGGGCCTGGACCGACTGGGCCATCCTCACGATGCTCCGGGGCTTCTTTCTGCTCACGGCCATGGGCTGGCCCAGCACGCGACCATGAAAAGTTAATCAAGCTTTTGAAAAAGAAAAGTACAAAACAAACATGGGCAAAGGGGGATTCGATCCTGTGCCACACCACACAAAGCAGTAGAATCATACCACCACGCCACCACCTCAGTTTTGATATTCTACTACAATCAATTCTTTTATAGATAAAGATTCCTGGGCTTGGGCCAAAATCGTGATAGGCCTCCCCTTCTCTCCATCTTTTTTACATTAACACAGCGGTCCGCTGAGTGGGCTCATAGCCCATAGCCTATTAGCAGGCGTTTTTATGTCTTGTATGCTTATTATTATTTTTTCTATTTAATTTCTTCTTCTTTCAAATAATTCGGGATTTCAAAAGAGTTTCAAACATAAAAAGTGAATTTGTTGGAAAAATGTACGTGAAAAAATAAAATGTATGCGGAGTAAAAGGAGTTCATGATATTAAAGAAATGTTCAAGTATTGAAATAATGCTTGTGAATTTGGCCCAAAAAAATTGAATTCAAAAAATGTTCATGATTCTTTCATAAAAAGATCGCAAAAATGATCATAAATTTCAAAAAAACTCATTGATTCAAAAATATTCATCATTTCCAAGTTTGTAAATTTTTTAGTAACTACATGAAAAATGTGACGCAACGCTAAGGTTTTAAATTTTCATGATTTTTACAACTTCTCATGTATATGAAAATTTGAAAAACACTATACAGAAAATAATGTTTACGCAATGGTTTATCATGTATTCTAAAAATGTTAATCCAAGCATTAGAAAAATATGTTAAACATTTTTTGATTAAATGTTGACCAAGTTTTTTTAAATGTTAAACTTGCAGTAATGTTAAATATGTATAGAATATGGTGTTGTTCCACTTTGCAACAAATATTTTCTAGGTTCTTCAAAAAACAAATATTAAACTTGTATTGGAAAAATGTTCTTAATGCATATAAAAAATATAGAATGAAAAATTTTTACACCCAACCATTTGGTCAAGTGTGCATTAAATATGGCCTAGTATTTTAGAAAAATGATTTGGTCCAATTTTGCAACAAATATTTCGGAGGTCCTTCACAAAAAAACTCATTTCAGGCACTCAGAAAATGGAAAATGGTTTTTTCGTCCAAAGAAAATGAAAACTTCCTTAGGCAACATTGTTTGCCATTCCAATATGCACCCTTGTGCACAATATGAGATCATTTGAACAAACTATGCCATGAATGTGGCCATAAGATTGATCATTTGGCTTGAAAGCCATGAATCTTCACACTTGATAGCTCATTTCTGAGAACACTTTTTTAAAATAATTACCATATTACAAGTTTATTATTTTTCCTGGAAACTTGGTCACATATAATGACACAATGCGAAGGTTTTCCATTTTTTTGATTTTTTTGAATTTTTTATGCCCGTTTCAAAATGCGGTCAAAACGGCGGGCTTGACCGTTCCTAGCTAGTGGTTAAATCTTGGAATTTTTTTGATGTTTCTCTGATTAAATAGGTACTTATGTACCTAGAAATGATTTTTGGAAAAAATAAATAGAAAACTATGAGGCAGCTGCAGTTCAAATTTGACCCGCTTCCAACTGAATAGGCGGGAATTAGTCTTTTTCACCAGAGGTGGATCAAAACTTTTTACACCCAACTATTTGGTCAACTTTGCATTAAATATGGTCTAGTATTTTATAAAATTGATTAGTTCCAATTTTGCAACAAATATATGGTAGGTCCTTCACAAAAAAACTCATTTCAGGCACTCAGAAAATGGAAAATTAATTTTCCGTGCAAAGAAAATGAAAACTTCCTTAGGCAACATTGTTTGCCATTCCAATATGCACCCTTGTGCACGATATGAGATCATTTGAACAAACTATGCCATGAATGTGGCCACAAGATTGATCATTTTGCTTGAAAGCCATGAATCTTCACGCATGATAGCTCATTTATGAGAACACTTTTTAAAAATAATTTCCGTATTACAAGTTTATTATTTTTCCTGGAAATTTGGTCACATATAATGACACAATGCGAAGGTTTTCCAATTTTTTTGATTTTTTTTGAATTTTTTATGCCCGTTTCAAAATGCGGTCAAAATGGCGGGCTTGACCGTTCCTAGCTAGTGGTTGAATCTTGGAAAACTTTTGATGTTTCTATGATTAATAGATACTTATGTACCTAGAAATGATTTTTGTAAAAAATAAATAGCAAACTATGAGGCAACTGCAGTTCAAATTTGACCCGCTTCCAGCTGAATCGGCGGAAATTTGTCTTTTTTACCAGAGGTGGATCAAAACTTTTTACACCCAACCATTTGATTAATTGTGCATTAAATATGGCCTAGTATTTTAGAAAAATTATTTGGTCCAATTTTGCAAGAAACATATGGTAGGTCCTTCACAAAAAAACACATTTTGGTCACTCAGAAAATGAAAAATGGTTCTTTTGAGCAAAGAAAATGAAAACCTCCCAAATCAACATTGTTTGTCATGCCTAAATACACACATGTACAAAATACTGGTTTATTTGAACTAACTATAAGAGGTTAAATATTTGCTGAATAAGAGGGTACAAACTATAAGAAAAAAATGCTTAATTCTGATTGGTGGAACCAGCTGTGGCATGGATCAGTGACATGGCAAACATCCATCCGTCCATCCATCCATCCGTCCGTCCATCCATCCACCCCTCCGCTCTCTCGGCTAACCCTAGCGATCCACTCCCTAGCGCGCAGATCCCTCCCACCTCCCCTTCCCTCGCCGCCACCCGCCCCTCCCCTCGCAGATCCAGATCGCCCCGGCTCGCTGCTCCCCTCCCCTTCCAGATTGCCGCAACCACCTCCCTCCTCCTCCCTCGCCCCGGTTCCCTGCTCTAACTTGACGGGCTGGTGCACCGCCATGACCGCAACAAGCCCAATCCCATCGCCAAATCTCGGAACATCGCCACGGCTCCCTGCTCCGGAGCGGCCGAGGCGGCGCGGGAGCTGTGGGACGCGGTGGCAGCCCTCGCCGTGCGCAACGCCGATGACGAGGACACGCTGCGGCGCCGCGCCCTCGCGCTGGACGCCGACGTCCGCCGCCTACAGGGCTCCCTCGCCCCCCTCGACCCGGCCACACTCAACATTACTACTCCATATGCTAGCCACAGCGAGGGCGGCGGCAACATGGCGGAGGCGTAGGCGCCGGCCAAGAAGGGCAGCCACGGCGGCGCAGCCGCCGCCGACCCGCGCCTCCAGGGCATTTCCGACACCATCCGCGTCATCCCGCACTTCCCCAAGCAAGGTCCATCCGCCCATCTCTGTGCGAAACCATTACTACTAACCAACCATAACCCTCCTGTCTGATGTGCTCTGGTGGTTCGGTTGTTGGTGCGGTGCGTGCAGGGATCATGTTCAACGACATCACGGCGCTGCTACTGCAGCCGGGCGTGTTCAAGGACGCCGTGGACATGTTCATGGAGCGCTACCGCGGCATGAGCATCATGGCCGTCGCAGGTAAGATCATTACCCTTATTCTACCGACCGACCCTCTCACGAGTCAATCATGCAGTACCTTCTCACCAAAGTGTATGCCACTTCCATGCTAGTGTTGTCTGAAACTGTCCATATTTGCTCCACTGTAAGTGTTACTTTTGGTCAGAAAGCATCCAGTTAGGCAAACTAGACAGATCTGTTATACTCATATAGTACGACACAAGGGAAGCACTGAATTGTTGATTCTTGTTTGTGGCAAGGCCAATCAGAGAGCCTCTATGATTTGGTGTGCTTTTCTTCCTCTTGGTCTGAAAAAAGCAAGTGATCTGAACTGTTTTGTCTTCCCCTACTGGAGAAGCCAAGTCAAATCTAGTAGCTGATCTTAAATTTGTGTGCTAATATTAAATACTTCTATACCCCACGTGTAAAAGGTAGCCTTAACACTTTGGCTTGATCCACACAGGATCCTCTTGAGCTGTAGATTTTGAGATTAGACACTCACCCTTTAGCTTGTTCATTCATGCTGATCCACCTAGTTATTCTGTGTCTTCTTCAGTTGCAAAGGTTAACAATAACATGTTCTAGAACTATCTCTCCCTGACCTATCTCTCCCTGCTTCTGATATTTTACTAGAACTGCCATAAATGTCCAGTATGGGGATTTATATGTTCATATATGCTTGCTGAGTGCTCATAATTTGCTGCAATAACTCTAGGCAGAGCATGGACAAGCTGGCATGTTTTTTGTTCCTTATTTGAGGTTGTGGCTTTGGACTTGTTCTGCTTCTTACATGTCTCACTATCGTATATGTCTAACTTCAGATCAAGCAAATAACTACTCTGCCTACTCCAGTTTAGAGTACTCCAAAGTTATTATGTCTTGAGAAACCACAAATTGAAGAAGTGCTTGAAAGCTCCAACTATTGAGTCATGTTGGCTTTTTTTGTAGGTCTTCTTCTTCCTTGATCTGGTGCAGCAGCAACAATTCAAGGTCATGGTCATGGAGCAACAGCCATATATTTTTTTCTTCTTATTCTTCCCTGAGATGAGATGAGATGAGGTTTGTTTTCCTCAAGGTCAAGGTGCAGCAGCTCGATTTGATTTGATGTGATTGGATTCAGTTTCCTCATGCCTCTCTGTTTGCATTGCAGGCTTTGTTGGTCGGTCTTAAATTCTTCATGCCGCTGGTGCTACTGCTACATGAGGACCCTCTTCAATTCTGCATCTGTTGCGGCCGCCGCAGTTTCCACCTCCAGAAGAGCACCTGCTCCTTGTGCGGTTACCCGGCCGCCCGCATCCGCAAGTGTAAGCTCCACCTCCCTCCGTCCTAGATCTCTAGGTCTGTTGCTGTCATGCGCCATGTTCTTGATGTTGCGCGTCCTCATGTGGATGCCACGAACGGCGCTGCTCCTGCGTGCAGATTTGATTCACCGCATTAGTATGCGGTTGTTGTCTTGCCGTGGTTGTTCAAATTGAGATGCACCCACTTGATTCGTCATCTCGAGTCATAATTTTTCTGCATTCCCTGTTGCTGTAGCTTGTTGGATGCATAGTTTGATCTCCCAATGGGAATTATTAGTGAATGGTGATGTCTGTGGTCACGAGAATGGTGATGTACTATCTAGTATGCTTGTTGCGTGTATGTCCATCTCTTTACTGTTTTGCTAGAACCATAAATCCTGATGCGCATGATGATCATGGTCTGTTTTGTTAGATCTATTCTGCTCGTGCTTAAAATTTGACATGCCTGGATTCGAAAACTCGTTCTTATAGTTTTCATTTCTATGATCAATTTAGAGAGTTGCACATGTTCTGTACCTATTCTTATTCTTATATGTTCATTCTTATTCTTATTCTTATATTTTGTTCTACTTGGATGCATTGGTACCCCCATCATCGAGCGGACGGATGCAACGGTGGAAAGAAGATGATGGTCTTGTGCATCATCAAGCACACCATGGTGATCATCTACCTTCTCACAAATGCTAACTCAATCCAGATCGACGGTGTCTCTCTCGGTTCCCTTTATTCTCTCATGCGTTTGTCATGTTAGTGTATGTGTTTTGACTAGTAGAATGGATGTCTTGTTATGTTATGTTAGATCTTGCCTATTGAATGGATGGCCGTGGTAGTAGAATGGCATTGTTGTTTTAGGTGCAATGTGTTGCAGTGAGGTTACAGGACCTGCACTTCATGCATATTCATAGTCTCTGTTTTCTTTTATGAATAAAAAAGCATGGTACTAGCTGGATTTGTGTTATCAGTCTATATACAGAACTGTCCTTTTTTGAATGGAATGTTGATAATATATTCGGTCCATTTGTTCTGATTCTTCTTAGCCTATTCATGTAACAGGGTGGAAATGTCAAAATCTACAGCTCAAAAGGTAGCCTACATGAGCTCCAGGCCTAGGAAATTTCAAGTTCAAAGCGGCGTGTAGCCCTAGCAGCAAAGATTTGTTCTGTTTGACTATAATAAACTGTAAATATTATAGTACTGTAATAGTAGGCATATCTGGGTTGTAATACACTATGCACAGATTGTAATAGACTATGTACAGGAGCTCCAGGCCTAAGAAATTCGACATTTTTTCTGTTCTATTTAAAATATTGATTATTTGTGTGATTTGAAGACGTGTGAAATATAAACCTAATTAGTGGGCCCCATTTGTGAAAATAATCTAAACAATGCTCACATTTCTGACATGTGGGACCAATATAGGAGATTATGACAAGTGGGACCCATCTAACTTATGGGACCAGATTGAAAAATATATACTGAAAAACTAAAAAGGCCATGGCCCAAAATATAAAAAAAGGCCAAATTGTTGGGCCAGGCCCATGTAGCTAGACAAAATTCACAGAAAAAATATACAGTAAAAAGGCTGAATTAATGGGCTCGGTCCATCTAAAACACCGAAATGGACCGGGCTGAATCTTGTGCCACATCAGCTTGCCACGCTGGATGCCTACGTGGACTGGGGAGGCTGCTAGTGACCAAAACGCCACAGTAGGAGTATTTTGGTCGTAAACGTCCACGACCTTCTCACAGAGAAGGTCGCTATAGTCAGTTTATGACCCTCAGCTTTTGACCTTCTGTTTTTGGTCACAAAAAGGTCGCAAATGAAAAACTATGACTTTTCACTGACCAATAGTGGAGGTCACAAGATAGCATATTTCTTGTAGTGCTGGCAGCAGACCGCTTCAACTCCTCTATCTGAGCAGGAGTCATTGAGAGCCTGGCCAAAGTATCCTTGATCAAGGTTGGTGGTGGTTTGTTGTACGAAGCTGCACAGATGACTCGTTGTGCACCAGTATACAGTTGCTCAATCAAAGTGTAAGCTGCCTTTAACTTCCTCCGCATATCTGCGCCTAGATGAGCAATGCGATTACCTGCCAACGGTTTAAGAACTTAATGTTAAACAGGCAGAGTTGAAGATACTTCAGAACATGATATTATAAAGTACTTACCAAAAATGGCAGCTGTCATGGCGTTCACTTGATATTTCAGCCCAGTTAGCTCTTCTTCCATCGGTTTAAGAGCGGCTTCGGCGTCTTCAGCCCGCTTCAACAAAGCAGCCTTTTCGGTTTCCCAGTTGGTGCGTTCAGTTTTGAAGCCATCCTTTAGTTGTTCCATGGTGGTCAAAGCGCCCTTCAGCTCTTCTTTGGCTTTAGAGGTCTCTTCTTGCTGGGACTTGATGTTTTGTTGAAGGTCGGTGATTTGAGACTCTTTGGTATTTATATCGGTCTGCAAAAATCAGAAAAAGGACGCTATTAAAATCTCTCAAAGTCCCAAGCACATAACAAGTTATACACTTGGCACTTGGGGGCTAATGCGGATTTCTTCTTAAAACGGAGATCTCAAAGTCCCAAGGTTCAAAACAAAGTATTAAGCTTGGCACTTGGGGGCTAATGCACATTTGATCTGTCAAGTACAAAGTGAAGGCATTGAAAAAGGACAGAAAGTCTCGGTTCATCTTATTAAGGTAAACCGGCCCTTGGGGGCTACTCAGTTGAAATATTCTTGCTCTTTAAAATCCCGGTTCATCTTATTAAGGTAAACCGGCCCTTGGGGGCTACTCAGTTGAAATAGTCTTGCTCTTTAAAGTCTCAGTTCATCTTGCTAAGATAAACCGGCCCTTGGGGACTACTCAGTTGAAGTATTCTTAATATTAGAAGACCCGGTTTGTCTTCAAGAGATAAACCAGCCCTTGGGGGCTACAATGGAGTTGACATACATTGCAAGCAAATTTAAAGTGTTTTGAAGATTACCTCATAGCGTTCCTTCATTAAGTTCACCAATCCGGCCTCATAATCCCAGCTTGTGTATAGACGGTTTAAGTATTCGGAATGGAGTTCATCGGCACCAAGTTTCATGAAGCTGGATAAATCTTCCTTCCCTTTCCCCTTGCCCATAGCAGCAAATTCCTCCTTGGCAGTATGCTTCGACAAGACAACTGGGTTGTCAAGGCTAGTGTAACCATGACCAGTGATAACAACATCATCATCGCCACCTTTTGATGGAGTTGGCAGATTGACAGTATCCCTGGCCAGGCTTGACACGTCTTTGTCCTTGGCTGGGCTTGGAGGATCAGCATGCGGACTGGCCGGGTTAACTTCTGGCGGATCAACATATGTATCCTGACTTTGAGGAACAGGATCATCAATGGCAATGTCAGCATCTCTATTAGCGCCTTCGGAAATTCTGTCCGGTTCAACCTCTTCAGTAGGGACAGTGGTTTTTGCCTTCTTACTCAGATGAGCTTTGGCGCTGTAATATTAAAACAAGAGGTCAGTTGGTAAACCGGTGCAAGAAGATCAAGTTAAAGACAGTATACTTACCCAGGGACGATCTTGAGAGGGGGCATGTGAGTGGTGGATGAACCACCAGATGAAGAATTGGAAGACACTTGGTAATTCGGATCAGACGGATTAAGTGGGTATCAGAAGCAACCCTTCAAGGGATAAAAATTTTCGGGAGAACAAGAAACCTCTGGACGATGTTTCCGGGTTGGTGTATCCGGTAAACCGGAGGAAGTGATTTGCTGGCCACTGTGCCGGGTTGTGTGACGACCTTCAGTTTGTTGTGTCTTCAATGAAAATTGCGGATCCAAATGAGCAAGAGGGTGAGAGTATTTTACTTTCTGAACGGCACGGTGAAATCTTTGAACCGGCACAAGATATGAATCAGAGGAAAGAGAGATTACCTCTACATGGTCCGCACGACTAGCCTCCGCATCATCCTGGGAATAGTCATCGTCAATAAGATGTATGAAAAATGAGCCAAGGGAGTCAAGTTCTACCTCTGGATCCGACTCATCAACGTCTTTAGGCAGATCAGAGGACTCGGCGCTTTTCTTCTTGGCTGCTTTCTTTGTGACTTTGCTTTTTGCACGAGGAGCCCTCATCGGTTTGTCTAAAGCTTTCCTCTTCTAGAAATTATTTGTGGCCTGTAAAAGTAAACAAAGGATCATCAGAATAATGTTAATGTGGTGACGGATTAATAAAGAGGGAAAAGGTAAACTTCTTACTGCTGCCGGTTTATTGGAGGTGTAAAAAGAAGCCAATCCGGTCTTGCTGCATTGAGCGGTCGGTTCATCTAGCATCTTCTTCACCGACTCAGTGACTTCATCATCAGTCATTTCCATCTCATGATACCACTGAGGGTCTTTGACGTTTCCGGTATACTCATGCATTAAACCAGAGCGGCGGCTTAAGGGAAGAATACCCCATGAAACCCAGCATCGAACAAGGTCAATGCCGGTTAAGCCATTTGCCAGAAAGGCCCGGAGCTTAGCAAGTTGAGGTGCATAAGCTTGTTGTTCTTTGGCTGTGAGACGTGATGGCAGAGGATGGTTGTTGCTGAGACAATGAGCACGGTAACCCGGCAGAGGGTTTTCATCAGTAGGTGCAGTGTTCAGACAATAAAACCAGGTCTGATTTCAGTCCTTTGGATGGATGTGGTGTTTGGCATGAGGGAAATCAACTTCCTTCCTTTCCTGAATTGATACACCGCCAAGTTCAGTGTTGGGGCCGTCAGAGAATTCGGTCCGGCGGTTTAAATGAAAAAAAGTCTCTAAAGAGCTCAACAGTTGGTTCTTCTTGAAGGTAAACTTCGCAGAACACTTGAAAGTTACATATATTGGACACAAAATTTGGTCCAATGTCTTGAGGATGGAGTTGGAAGCTCGCAAGCACATCCCGAAAAAACTTTGAACCGGGAGGGCTAAAACCCCGGTCTAGATGTTGCATGAACACAATCACTTCCCCGGCTTGAGGTTCTGGAGGGCACTCAGGGCCAGGAACTCGCCAGTGGAGGACATCTTTTTTGGTTAAAGCGTCGGTTAAAACATACCCATTGAGTTGTGTTTCTGTGATCCGGGAAGGAACCCAGTTGCAAGCAGAGAATTGCTTGGTCATTTTGGAAGGCGAACTGAAAAAGAAATGTGAAGGCCAGTTTACGATTCAAGGTTGATGTATACAAACCAGAGTTAAACTGGGTAATTATACATGTTAAACCGGCGATTGCTACTCAAGTCAAATGGTGGTTTAAGTGAGGGCTAATGGTACCAGGCGGGTTATGATTTTCTACAAGTTAAACCGCCTATGAGGGAGGCAACAGAGCTGAAATTCGCTAAGTGTTGTAGAAACAAGTTTCACACAATGATGATATAATTTTGGATCTACCTTGGTTCAGTAAGGAAAATTTTTTTGCTCCCTACAATGGCGCTAAGCAGAACAGAGAAGGTCCAGATGGGATTTTTTCATAAATAGCAAGATGCTATAGTATGGCAGATTAAAACTATGGATCTAGCCACAAAAGAAAACTATCAAGCCTAGCTAAGTTCAGTAAAAAGGCCAAGGGAAAGGCAGAGAAGCACTGATGAACACAAATGAACAAGACGCCCTAATGGAGATCTAGGGTTAGGGGAAGAAAACTCACCGGGTTCTCAGGAGCAGCAGAGGAGAGTGCAGATCTTTGGAGCGTTTCAGGTTGATGCAGCGTCCTGGTCGGTGCAGAGTTGAAGGTCGATGGAGGCGGCGGCGCTTGAGTTCGTCGAGTCGCAAGGAGGAAGACGAGGCAAAGAGGCAAGGGGAGAGAATGGAAAGACCCCCCGTCCTTATTTATAAAGAAAGGGGATAAGTGGTAGGCGCGAGAATCGAGGAGCCTGAAGCGGCAAAAGAGGGTGTGGTTGTCACCTCGATCTTCAGGATGCCATTAATGAAGGGAATGTTTTTAATCTTTTTATACAGAGGTGACGTCATGATGATCCGCTGCTGTGTCCTGAGGATTACGTCACGGCGGTTTAACAAAGTTTACAGGAGAAGACATCATGGCGGTTTACAAAAAGTGTAAGAAGATGTTCACAGAGTTTTTCTAAGTATTGAAGATTGACATGAACTGGTTCAAATCAATCTGGGGCCTAATGTTGGGGATATAACTACTGAGTGTAAACCGCCCAGGAGGGGCCGGTTCACCCTCAACTACACTGAAGCCCAGGAAGACCTGGAAGATGGCACTTTACTGATGAAGCTAGAGTCCCAAAGCCCAAAGGCAGATTAGGGTCCATAGTGGTAAACCGCCATAGTTGTATAACTTGTATTGTAAGTTAGGGAGGCAGAGACCAAGCCGGACACTTGTATGAGCCAGCCTCAGAACTCTGTAAACCGGCCGCGTGTCAACCTATGTATATAAAGGGACGACCTGTCGGCGGTTCAGGAACAAGAAATAACAACTCGAAGGCCAGGCATAGCGTGTTTGCTCCCTGGTAATCGAAACCCCAATAATCCCATCACAACTAGACGTAGGCTTTTACCTTCATCGTAAGGGGCCGAACTAGTATAAAACTCCCGTGTCCTTTGTCTGGTTTAACCCCTTTAAGCTAACCCGTCGCGATGGCTCCATGACTAAGTCCTTTCACGAGGACATCTGACGTGATATTTCCATGACATCGTTCTTATTGCATTACTCCGTTTTCTCATGAACTTAATACACTAGATGCATGCTGGATAGAGGTTGATGTGTGGAGTAATAGTAGTAGATGCAGGCAGGAGTATGTCTACTAATCTTGGACGTGATGCCTATATAATGATCATTGCCTAGATATCGTCATGATTATTTCAAGTTCTATCAATTGCCCAACAGTAATTGTTTTCCCACCGTTTGCTATTTTCCTCGAGAGAAGCCACTAGTGAAACCTACGGCCCCCGGGTCTCTTTTCATCACATTTGCCTTTGTGATCTATTTTCCTTTGCATTTATTTTCGAGTCTATTAAACCAAAAATACAAAAATACCTTGCTGCAATTTATTTGTTCTGCGGTCTATTTATCCTATCTACCACTTTTACCTCACGTTATTTGCCTATCTTGAGGCGTCGTACTCGAAAGGTATTGACAACCCCTTTAACACGTCAGGTTGCGAGTATTTGTTATTTGTGTGCAGGTGTTGTTTACATGGTGTGAGGAGGTTCTCCTACTGGTTCGGTAACCTTGGTCTCATCATTGAGGGAAATACCTACCGTCGCTATACTGCATCATCCCTTCCTCTTTGGGAAATACCGACGTAGTTCTAGCAGACATCACCTATGAAAAGCATTTCTCCAATTTGGGTTAGAGCTTATCAGGTTGAAGCTTTTTCACATAAGCATCGCAGCCCCAAACTTTAAGAAACGACAACTTGGGTTTCTTGCCAAACCACAGTTCATATGGTGTCGTCTCAAGGGATTTCGATGGTGCCCTATTTAATGTGAATGCAGCCGTCTCTAAAGCATAACCCCAAAACGATAGCGGTAAATCAATAAGTGACATCATAGATCGCACTATATCTAATAAAGTACGGTTACGACATTCGGACACACCATTACGCTGTGGTGTTCCAGGTGGCGTGAGCTGCAAAACTATTACACATTGTTTCAAATCAAGACCAAACTCGTAGCTCAAATATTCACCTCCACGATCAGATCATAGAAACTTTATTTTCTTGTTACGATGATTTTCCACTTCACTCTGAAATTTTTTGAACTTTTCAAATGTTTCAGACTTATGTTTCATTAAGTAGATATACCCATTTCTGCTCAAATCATCTGTGAAGGTCAAAAAATAACGATGCCCACCACGAGCCTCAACACTCATTGGACCGCATACATCGGTATGTATTATTTACAATAAGTCAGTAGCTCATTCCATTGTTCTGGAAAATGGAGTTTTAGTCATCTTTCCCATGAGGCATGGTTCGCAAGCACCAAGTGATTCATAATCAAGTGATTCCAAAAGCTCATCAGCATGGAGTTTCTTCATGCGCTTTACACCAATATGACCTAAACGACAGTGCCACAAATAAGTTGCACTATCATTATCAACTTTCCATCTTTTGGCTTCAATATTATGAACATGTTTATCACTACGATCGAGATTCAACAAAAATAGACCACTCAACAAGGGTGCATGACCATAAAAGATATTACTCATATAAATAGGGCAACCATTATTCTTTGATTTAAATGAATAATCGTCTTGCATCAAACAAGATCCAGATATAATGGTCATGCTCAACGCTGGCACCAAATAACAATTATTCGGGTCTAAAACTAATCCCGAAGGTAGATGTAGAGGTAGCGTGCCGACGGAGATCACATTGACCTTGGAACCATTTCCGACGCGTATCGTCACCTCGTCCTTAGCCAATCTTCGTTTAATCCATAGCGCATGTTTCAAGTTGCAAATATGAGCAACAGAACTAGTATCAAATACCCAGGCACTACTGCGAGCATTAGTAAGGTACACATCAATAACATGTATATCAAATAAACCTTTCACTTTGCCATCCTTCTTATCCGCCAAATACTTGGGGCAGTTCTGCTTCCAGTGACCAGTCCCTTTGCAGTAGAAGCACCTAGTTTCAGGATTAGGTCCAGACTTGGGTTTCTTCCCTGGAGTAGTAACTTCTTGCTATTCTTCTTGAAGTTCCCCTTCTTCCCTTTTCCCTTTTTCTTGAAACTAGTGGTCTTGTTAACCATCAACACTTGATGCTCCTTCTTGATTTCTATCTCCGCAGCCTTTAGCATTGCGGAGAGCTCGGGAATAGTCTTTTCCATCCCTTGCATATTATAGTTCATCACAAAGCCTTTATAGCTTGGTGGTAGTGATTGTAGAACTCTGTCAATGACACTATCATATGGAAGATTAACTCCCAGATGAGTCAAGTGGTTATGGTACCCAGACATTCTGAGTATGTGTTCACTGACAGAACTATTCTCCTCCATCTTGCAGCTATAGAACTTGTTGGAGACTTCATATCTCTCAACTCGTTCATTTGCTTGAAATATTAACTTCAACTCTTGGAACATCTCATATGCGCCATGATGTTCAAAACGTCTTTGAAGTCCCAATTCTAAGCCGTAAAGCATGGCACACTGAACTATCAAGTAGTCATCAACACGCGTCTGCCAGGCATTCACAATGTCTGCAGTTGCTGGCGCAGGTGGTACACGTAGTGGTGCTTCTAGGATGTAATTCTTCTGTGCAGCAATGAGGATAATCCTCAAGTTACAGACCCAGCCCGTGTAATTTCTACCATCATCTTTCAACTTAGCTTTCTCTAGGAACGCATTAAAATTCAAGGGAATGGTAGCACGGTCCATTGATCTACAACAACATAGATATGCAAAAACACTATCAGGACCAAGTTCATGATAAATTAAAGTTCAATTAATCATATTACTAAAGAACTCCCACTTAGATAGACATCCCTCTAGTCATCTAAATGATCATGTGATCCAAATCAACTAAACCATGTCTGATCATCACGTGAGATGGAGTAGTTTTCAATGGTGACCATCTATATGTTGATCATATCTACTATATGATTCACGTTCGACCTTTCGGTCTTAGTGTTCTGAGGCCATATCTGCATATGTTAGGCTCGTCAAGTTTAACCTGAGTATTCTGCACGTGGAAAACTGGCTTGCACCCATTGTATGTGAACATAGAGCTTATCACACCCGATCATCACGTGGTGTCTAGGCACGATGAACTGTAGCAATCGTGCATACTCAGGGAGAACACCTATACCTTGAAATTTAGTGAGGGTTCATCTTATAATACTACCGCCGTACTAAGCAAAATAAGATGCATAAAAGATAAACATCACATGCATTCAAAATATGTGACATGATATGGCCATCATCATCTTGTGCCTTTGATCACCATCTTCAAAGCACTGTCATGATCTCCATCCTCACCGGCTTGACACCTTGATCTTCATCGTAGCATCGTTGTCGTCTCACCAACTATTGCTTCTACGACTATCGCTACCGTTTAGTGATAAAGTAAAGCAATTGCATGGCGATTGCATTTCATACAATAAAGCGACAACATATGGCTCCTGCTAGTTGCCGGTAACTCTGTTACAAAACATTTCATACAATAAAGCGACAACCATACAACAATTTATATCACATCATGTCTTGACCATATCGCATCACAACAAGCCCTGCAAAAACAAGTTAGACGTCCTCTACTTTGTTGTTGCAAGTTTTACGTGGATGCTACGGGCTTCTAGCAAGAACCATTCTTACCTACGCATCAAAACCACAACGATATTTCATCAAGTGTGTTGTTTTAACCTTCAACAAGGACCGGCCATAGTCAAACTCGATTCAACTAAAGTTGGAGAAACAGACACCCGCCAGCCACCTGCGTGCAAAGCACGTTGGTAGGACCAGTCTCATGAACGCGGTCATGTAATGTCTGTGAGGCCCGGATAATTAGCTACAGTAATCCCCTTCGAATGGTGCCATGTCATCAAGTTACTGTTGCTAATCTCGTCTAGATTCAAAATGGTTCAAATTCAAATTTAAAAGTAAAGTCAAAACCAAAAGTTTTCAAAAGTCAAAACTAAAGTGTGCAAACTCGGGAAAATAATTCGTAGGTGTTATTGGTGGAGAAACCAAAATTTTATAAAATATCTAAGTGCAAAAAAATGATTAAAACAGTGGCTTAAAAAATATAAATGCCTTTTATAATTTATAAAATATCAAACTAATTTATTTGAGTCCCGAACTTTTTGTGGTAGAGGGTTAAACTATAGCACTAAATTAGGTGTGGTCTCGTATTTTTAGTAAACAAAAATATTGGGGAAATTAAATAAAATAAATAAGCAAAATAACAAAAACAAAAGTAAAAGAAAACCAAATGACAAAAAGAAAAGAAAACAAAAAAAACCTCCCCCATTATGGACCTCGTGGCCCAGTTGGTCCACAAGGCCACCAGGCCGGCCCAGCTCCTCCCCACCGTCCCCTTCCTTTGCTACACGGAGGCAGCGGGATCATGGCGCCCATCCGCCGGCGATAGCCGGGCGTGGCGGCCATCCACCCCCTGGCGCCCTACTAATACACCCAGGACGCCCCCAAACCCTAGCTTCCCCAGTCCCCTTCCTCCCTCGCGCCCCCGTCTGCTTTTCCTCGTCGACATCGTCGTGCCTGTGGACACCCGAAGCCACCGCCCGAACCCCACAATCATGCCCAAGAGCTGCGCCGGGCTCCTCTACATCAGTTGCACCTTCGACTTGGAGCTCAGAGCCACCGCCTCGGCCACATCGAGCTCGTCTTCTTCCCTTGACCGTTGCCGCCTCTAAGTCAATGTCGGCCGCTCTGCTGCTACTAAGCCACTCACCGAGCCATCTTGTGCTCCATGGTGAGATACTCGACGTGTCCCCTCCCCTCTCTCCTTTGATCCGTCGCGCTAGCCCTGCCGATTGCCGATCTTCGTTCCGGCCGAAGCTCACTCCCCGCCGACGAGCTCGAGCTCAACGCTGCCCCGCCTCTGCCACTCGGCGCTGCACCTTCCCTAGTCGTGAACCCCGCCATCTGCGCGTGCCACATCGCGCCTGACCACGTCGGTTGTTACTCCCTCACTGCTGGCCCAGGGTCGACGCCCCTCTGTCCCCTGGCTGCACTCGTCGTCTCGTGCACGCGCCACCGCGCCTGTCGCCCTCCTGCGAATTGCCCCGCTCGCGCCTACCGATGATGCTACCCGCAGCCGCCTGGCCACGCTTGCCTCTGGCCGCGACGTCGCCTCGCTCCCCGCCGCATCTCCGGTGCCTCTGGCCGCCACGGCTTGCTACTGCCGATGCGCCTCCGTGCATCGCCTTCCCGCAGTCGCGCCGGACCTCCCCTACCTGCGTCTCGGTGCCTCCCGCTTGCCCACCGCCCGCTCGTGTCGCCCGCTGCCGTCGGCAGCCGCCCCACTACCACACCCACGCCGCCACTGCCATGCTACCTCCCCACGCCAGCACCGCCCCCTATCCTCCGCCCCACGGCCGCACCCGCCACCGCCTAGCGCCACCCCGCTCCGGCCTACCTCGCCCTAGCCTGCCTTTGGCCGCCGTGCCAGCCCTTGCGGCTCCGGCCGGCCGGCCGTGCCTTGTCCGGGCCCCTGCCCGTAAACGCGTGCACCCGCTCCCGTTAGCCCGCCCCGGGTAGCCTCCTGGGCCACTGCCAATGGGGCCCCACGCCCCTCTTTCAAAAAAAAAGTGTAACATATATATATATATATATATATATATATATATATATATATATATATTAATTACTTAATTAACTTAATTAAAATGGTTTAATTAAACTAATTACTTAGTTATTCTAACTAATCCATAATTAGCTGAATGAGTGCATGACAGGGGGTCCCACCCGTGTTTACCACTCAAATGTTGACTGGTCAACTGGGTCCCCCTGGCCCACATGTCATCCTCTATGTACACAGAGTTGGGTACACGTAGCAATTTTTTAATTATTTTTGAATTAAGTTAAATTCAAAAATTATGCTTAAATCTTTGAAAAATCATAAAAAATAATCTGTAGCTCGGATTAAAAAGTTTTCTAAATGAAAGTTGCTCAGAAGGACGAGACGAATCCGAATACGCGGTCCGTTCGTCTGCTACATGTCCCTAGCATAGCAAACATGCAACCATCTCCCTCCGTTTCATCTGTCCGAAAATGCCAAACTCCGAGGAAACCTTCCCGGATGTTATCTTACTTCACCAGTATCGTGTAGCATCGCGTTAGAACACCCCTTGCATCGCTTGTTGTCATGTTATGCATATGTTTGCGTGTATTTACTGTTTCTTCCACCTCTTCTCTCCGGTAGACCCCGAGACAGCTGATGATGCCACCGTGATCGACTACGTCACCGACGACCCTTCTTCCCTTTCAGCGGAGCTTCCAGGCAAGCCCCCCTTTGATCATCCCAATGTCACCCATTCCATTCTCTCGTGCTTGCATTAGATTTTGCTACTGTATTTGATTGCTCCTATTCTGATGCATAGCCTGCTTTTGTACTTGCTGTTGTACCTTACCTGCTTATCCTAAACTGCTTAGTATAGGTTGGCTAGTGATCCATCAGTGACCCCCACCTTGTCCTTGTTGCCCCTGCTTCATCATCGACGACTCGATCAACGTGATCGACGACCAGAGCCCTACATCTCACATCACATCACGCCCCTTTTGTTGCTCGACGCTATAGAGTTACCATCGACTGTCGAGGGTGATACCTCACACATCACTCCTGATGAGATCTCTATAGTGTAGCTATTCGGTCGTGGTCATTGTCGGTGTCAAAACCGGCGAATCTCGGGTAGGGGGTCCCAAACTGTGCGTCTAAGGCTAATGGTAACAGGAGGCTGGGGACACGATATTTACCTAGGTTCGGGCCCTCTCGATGGAGGTAATACCCTACTTCCTGCTTGATTGATCTTGATGATATGAGTATTACAAGAGTTGATCTATCATGAGATCATATGTTGTGGTCTAAACCCTAGAGGTATGATGAGTAATGTCATAATCTATTGACTAGCCTGGCCTCGGTTTATATAATGTACCAGAGGCCTAGGATAACAAGAGTCCTAGCCGAATACGCCGGTGGGGAGGAGTCCTTGTCTTGATCACCAGGTCTTGTGGAATCTTCCATGTATGCGGCAATTGTCGGAACTGGCCCATGAGTATACGGCCATGGGGGTCCTCGGCCCAATCTAACTGATCGGGAGACGACGTGGTGAGTACCCCCTAGTCCAGGACACCGTCGGTAGCCCCCTGAACCGGTCTTCAAGTTGGGTACGCTCCTCGATTCTTCCGAACTGTTCTTCATCTTTGATCGTCGTTCTTGAAAACTGGTTCAACAAATCTTCTCATATTCGATCTTGAGGATCGCGAAGTAAATCCGAAGAGTTTACATGTCGGGTATCCGAGGAGGCCCTTTAAGTTTCCCTCCTTTATCAATGCCTTGTTATTATTATGCCACACCTCAGGTTTGAAGTTATTCCTAGGCGGCAGTGTCCTCTTGCGTCTGAGCTCCAACGGCGGATTGCATTCGAGGTATCTTTTGCAGCCAAGCACCAACGTCGAACTGCTTCTGAGCTCCAACGCCGAAATGTATCCAAGCTCTAACGTCGGAATGTGTCCAAGCTCCAACGCCGGACTGTACCCGAGCTCCAACGCCGAAATGTATCCAAGCTCCAACACCGGACTGTGTCCAAGCTCCAATGCCGGAATGTATCCAAGCTCCAACGTCGGACTGTGTCCAAGCTCCAACGCCGGACTGTATCCGAGATGTCATAGATCATCTGGGTTCAAAAAGTTGAAGGAGTTCAGCCGAGATTAATGCTGGAAATGCCCTCTATGGAGCCAGACACTGGTGCCCGAGCTTTATGCCGGACTGCTTCCGAGGTGGTGCAATTTATTCTCTGTTGAGATATATAGCCAGTAGCCCTCAAGGTGTGTGCGTCGGTCAAAAACCCGAGATGCACCTGAAGGAAAACATGAAACCGCTGATCCTAGTAGCCCCTGAGACTCAGGTCGATGCGTGAAATCATCCTGAGGATCAACTCCTAGCTCGGCGGCATACATAGGAATAGAAACACGGTGTGCAAAGTCCTCGAGACTTAGGTTGGGTGCGGCCGACCAACCTGAGGATAATAATCTCCTCGAAAACTATATTGCACTTTAAATTTTTTGCATTGGATTACCAATGCAGTAGCCCCTGAGACACTGGTCGGGTGGCAACATTAGATCAGGGGATCGATGTACCCCTTTAATATTTGTAAATAATAAGCACGAAGCCCAATAGCCCCCGAGCCTTAATGTGGGCACGGGTGGCCGAATTAAGGATCGATATCCAAAGTAAAATCACAAATTATGTGTAATGGTTCAATGTATCCAAGTACTCTACATCATCAATGCTCGGATCCGCATTGTACAGAACTTTGTTGACCGGCCATTGGCTTCAACCTCCTCGGCCAGTAGCCGGGGAGTGTTTGTCCCACTTTATAAAGCCTTTATAAGGGAAAAGATTTAGGGCAAACAAGGCAATCCGGCCATACGGTTTTATAAACAAAGGTACGCAGAGAGACATGTTATATTATTGTTTAACATAAGAAACATCGTCCAAATAAAATAGTCCCGCTATCGATTCCTTTCTTTGGGTTGTCATGCTAAGCATGATCATGAAACCTCAGCTCCGATCAATGTGGGAGGAAAATACTGGGGATTTAGTTCGGGGAAAGCTTCCAAACTCAGTGGTCTAGATGAACCCAAATTTTTACTTCCGTTGCGACCGTTTATAATCTGAAAGTGGCCCATCATCGGCTTCTACCCCCTTGTAGATGCTATGCAGGGTGTTTCTGAAATAACAAAACAACCTTTAGCCGATGTCTCAGTGCCTGAAGGCGGTTGTGTTGGCGGAAATGAGGCAATCAGATATGCGGGCTTTATAACTTTCACTTAGTCATAGGAGCTTAAAGTTGGGAGGCCAACAAGTAGCCCCCCGCTTAGTGTTCGGCGACAGCCGAGGTCAAGCCGTAAACACTTCGTCAAATGTTATGAACGGCCCATCATTTAACATAGTCATCGGATCGCTGACCAGTTTATGCTTATTGTGACAGTCAGTTTTTGGCTTTCTCCACCGAGGTGCTTAACCATGCGAGCTGGAAGCACAATCGCAGTGGTTCTCCTTTTGCACACCTAACCGAACAAAGCGGAATGTAGGAGGCAAGCACAGGAGCCGGGCAACCCAACTATCGACCGAAGACACAATTTGAAACCGATGTATATATAGCAATATCCGAGAATTTTTGCCGAATCTCTAAAGGTGTCCGGCATTGCACTGCGAGACTTATGTGGAAAACACACAAATAGTTTAAAAGTGCCATAAACTTGGAAAACCAAGAAACGTCAGTAAAAACTTGACGTCCGAACAAGATCAAGTGTTCGGTTCCAATCCGAAAATTGGTCTTAGAAAAAAAATTGTGCTTCTGTCGTGCTTTAACATGACACATCATATCTCAAGAGTTCAAGCGGGTCATCCTACGGCTTTAACCTCCTATCCCGAAGGTGGAGTACTTAGGCTCCCTGGCTATTGACCACATACTCTCGTCAAAAAAAGGAGTGATAGAAAAAAACATTTTGCAGTGACTAGGAAGAGGAACACTTATAATAAAACAGCTCACATAAATTTAAGAGCCCCCAAGTTACTTGGGTAAAATAATTTTATGTTATAATGATTGTGCGTACCGAAGTACTTATATTATATTTGTGTCCACCCGAACTTTGAACGCGTCTTAACCAACCATCGGCTTCTCCCTCTTTGGTCAAGGACCGAAGAGTGTTATGTACTCCACCTGTCGAGAATATCAATGGTGTTTCCGATAACCGGGCAATCAGACCATAAGGCTGTAACGGACAAAGGGCGCTCAGGGAACTTATGCTATATTACTAACGAAGTGTAAGAAGCATCTTCGAAGAAAATAGTACCCCCACCGATACCTTTCTTCGGTTGCTCATTATTATTATGAGACTTGTGCAATAGATTTTTTGTACTCATGAGTTCCGTTGTGTGCCGACCATTGCTGAAAACAGTAAGAGCGCTAGCTTTCGGCTTCACCCAGTCTGAGGTCCGGCTCGGATGAACCGATCGTGACAATCGCAGAGGTGCTCCCTTTACTCCCTAGCCAAACAATCGGGAATGTAGGGGTAAGCACAGGAGCCAGGCAACCCATCTTGCAAGTCGCTTAAGTCAACATGGTGCATATTGTGGCGTAATACACGAACAAGGAACGAAGCCATACAAGTATAATCATATGCAAGAGGAAAAGCTCCATCAAGAGAGCCCCCAAATAAACTGGGTATTTGAATATGTGTGTCACAAACAGAGTTTTGACAAGGAACTTTGTCGCAAACAACTTTGTGCAAAAAAGTATAATGCTTGGTCAAACCGAACAAAATTTTAAACTGAAAGTTTTTGAGCATGATAGCAACTTAGCTGGTTAATGTGTTCGGTGTTGATGACGCGATTCAGGCTTGTGGCGGGACGAAGATGCCCATTGAACCGACAAGGTTCACAGTCCTCGGCATGGCCGAGGTCCCAGCCCCCAGGCCCGAGGTGTCCGAGCAAGGAGTTCGGCATTCCGGAGTAGTGACCATGTAACACGGTCAAAAACGATTACATGCACAGATAAAACAGTGCGGTCCAGGAAATAATAATAATATATATAATCCTTGAATAATTGCTTTACGCGAGAATAATTTATTTAAAGAGATGTGTACTGGCACCGAAGCCAATGTCGATGCAGGGCGTCGGCGTGACGCAGTGAAGGCGTGACGAAGCCTGAATTTGCAGGGTGGTCTGAGTTTCGGATGCGGCGTTCGCCGAACTATGTACGAAACTGACCGAACCATCACGCGACCATTTTTAATGTGGCCGTCGTTTGATAGACCTGTGTACAGACGATGGAACAAACCAAAGTAATAATACTTTAAGAAAAATAAGCCCAACAAGAAAAGCGAAGAAAAGCGACTCCCAAAATTAATAGCACCTGGTTTATTTGTTGTAGTAGTCCGAAGAAAAGCGACTCCCAAAATTGGGAATCGACCCGCACACCCATTTCCTGATGGGCGATAAAACAACGGCATGGCGATGCTGGCAAAGGTTGGATTGATGAGGCAAAAGCCCCCGGTCCAGCTAACATGACGAAGCTGGTCGGCTGGTGACGCCAAAGTCACCGGAGTATGTTGATGAAGAAATAGCCAAGTCCCCGGTCTAGCCGAGGTGACGGAGTAGGCCGGTGAGGGGTTGTTGTAGCTGCCATGTTAGCTGAGGTGTTAAAGTAGTTCGGCGTGACAGATATTGGCTCGAAGAGGCAACAGTGTGGCCAGGCCGACCCAGGTCGTCACTTGTGACGTGGTCAATGTTGGCTTGATGAAGTGACCATGCGGCGATGTTGGTGTGCCCGCTCCATGCAATCCGTGGGGCGGCGATGTTGGTGACGATTTATCCTTCGTGATGCCGAACTATTGTTCGGATGGCCGAGATGATGATCCGAAGAAGTTAAGCTCAGCGCAACAAAGCAACGACGTGTCTAGCACAGGTCGGCCGCCGTGGAGTGACGTTATCGGGTCGGTTTGACACCGGCATGATGGTGAAGATCGTATTATAAAAAATACTTTTAATATTAATGGGATCTGTTTGAGAATAAAACACAATACCCAAAAAGTGATGCACTAATCGGAAGGTTCCCGGAGTTTGGACGGTCGGATCGAGCTAAAATTTTGGCAGGTGGTAGATATGGGAATTCCGCAGCCGATCAACGGTTAGATATTCCAAAGGACGTTCGAGCTAGATGCTGGACACCCCGCTCCAAACTCGTCCGGATTCTTGTCCAGATTCAACAGGGCTCCGGTATATCGGAGATTGCCGGAGATTCCTCCATCGAAACTCGACAAATTTTTTGTAGGGTTGTTGTAGACTTAATTCCGCATAATCCCACTAAAGCAATCATTTAGGCGACACTAGAGGAGGCGGCTGCGGCGGATACGAGTTTGTTGTACAGAAAAACAGCACGGTCGCCCGAGGGCAATGTTGGCGTTGAGCCCCCGAGCTCCATGGATGACTCCTCCATGATTTTGATAGAGATCGGAGTTGATGCTGATGAAGGCCCTCACCCGAACATGACGATCGGAGGAAGGGCGCAGTCCTCGGTCAAGCCAAGGTGACCAGTCAAGCTGGTGATGAAGAAGCCGGCGTCGCAGTTGACCTGTAGTCAAGCCATTGATTCTTCTGTCGATCACATAGCGCAACTCTCAATGAAAGCACCAATGTCGGTGTCAAAACCGGCGGATCTTGGGTAGGGGGTCCCAAACTGTGCGTCTAAGGCTAATGGTAATAGGAGGCTGGGGACACGATGTTTACCTAGGTTCGGGCCCTCTCGATGGAGGTAATACCCTACTTCCTGCTTGATTGATCTTGATGATATGAGTATTACAAGAGTTGATCTACCACGAGATCATATGTTGTGGTCTAAACCCTAGAGGTATGATGAGTAATGTCATAATCTATCGACTAGCCTGGCCTCGGTTTATATAATGTACCAGAGGCCTAGGATAACAAGAGTCCTAGCCGAACAAGCTGGTGGGGAGGAGTCCTTGTCTTGATCACCAAGTCTTGTGGAATCTTCCTTGTATGCAGCAAATGTCCGAACTGACCCATGAGTATACGGCCATGGGGGTCCTCGGCCCAATCTAACTGATCGGGAGACGACGTGGTGAGTACCCCCTAGTCCAGGACACCGTCAGTCATCGAGGGTGATTCCTCCTTAACCACTTCCGATACGACTCTGTCGTGCAACCCCTCAAGTGTGAACCTCGAGGGTGGTTCCTCTTATGTTCACCTTGATGATTACATCGAGTGGAATCCACCAAGGGTGATTCCTCGGGTTTTCCCCTTGATGTTTGAACACACGATTACTTTGACATACTTGATACCTTGGTGAAAGTCGGGCGGACCCGGAGAGCACCCAAGGAGTTACGGTGGCGGCTGGTTGTTTAGCGTATCACCCGAGAGGGGGTGATAGCTCCGGACTTGTCCCGACAGCCGTCACTTCTTTTAATAATGCACTAACAGGTTTGGGTATTTGTTCTGAGTTGGCCTTTGGCCTTTACACACTAACCACCATGCAAGAATAGTTATGGGCCTCGGTGCCGCATTATCAGCCGAAGCTTTGTCAGACATCCAGCTCAGCATTGTGGTCGGGCCGGATCGCGCCATCCAGGCAGAGGTGGTGCTAGTATCCCCTTGCGCACAACAACCCGAAGTGCTACGGGCAATCGGCCCAGACCCCGGAATGCTTAGGATGTAGACCGGCGGGGACCTCTCTGCTGAACCTAGGTGGGGTTGCGATGTGTTGATATTCTGAGGCTGGGCATTCACCCAGAAATGTGTGTCCGACCAGAGTAATCAAACGTGTTGGAAAACGTGGTGCACCCCTGCAGGGAAGATTGTATATTAATAGTCGTGTCCACGGTAACGGATGTTCAGACTTATATCCTGATCTTATATAACTAGAAATGGATACTTTGGATATGTGGCTCCGAGATTGCTTTCTCGCAGGGAGTCGAGGAAGGATCTATGGGCGTTGTTTATACAACATGCTTGTTAATTAAACTGCTATTCTATACTCTTCTACATGCTGCAAGATGCTCGAAGCTGCTTGAAGATGCTAGTCTTTGTTAGGCTAGGCCTCCCCCACTATTTTGGCTTTCTGCAGTTCAGTCCACATATACAAACCTTCCATTAGATACCAATGCATACTTAGTATAGATCTGATGCTTGCGAGTACTTTGGATTAGTACTCACAGTTGCTTTGCTACCCCCTTTTCCCCCTTCTTTCTTCTTTCCGGTTGATGCAACCAGATGGTGGATCCCAGGAGCCAGATGCTACCCCCGACAGCTTCTACTACTACCCTAATGGTGCTAGCTGCTACATGGAGACCGCCGACGACCAGGAGTAATTAGGAGGTCCCAGGCAGGAGGCCTTGCCTCTTCGATCGTGTTGCTTTTGTGCTAGCCTTCTTAAGGCAAAACTTGTTAACTTATGTCTGTACTCAGAAGTTATTGCTTCCGCTGACTCGCTTGTGTATCGAGCTTGTATTCGAGCCCCCGAGGCCCCTGGCTTATAATATGAAGCTTGTATTATTTTATTTGTGTCTAGAGTTGTGTTGTGATATCTTCTCGTGAGTCCCTGATCTTGATCGTACACATTTGCGTGTATGATTAGTGTAAGATTGAATCGGGGCGTCACAAGTTGGTATCAGAGCCAACTGCCTGTAGGATCCCCCTTTCCAACTCCTTGGCCGAAGTTGAGTCTAGTCTTTGAAAAATTGTTTTACTAACATGGTTGTGTGGCTTACAAGCCCACGTCGCCATTGGGTGGTATTATGATATTTTACTCCTCGACCTTTACTCTGGGACTCTAATATCTCTTCTATTCAGGTTAAATGATTTTGCTAAATCTAACACTAGGTTCTCGTGATCACATCCACCCGGAGATTTGTATTATGCCTTTCTTGTATTGAGGGACAGGATCTGCTTCACAATATTCACGGGTCGCAGGATCCTCTTGTCAAGGGCACCCTGCGTCGTCACCTTCAAATCCCTCGCTCGAGTGGTTATCTTCGACGCTGATGTAGCCTTTGCTATGTCTAGTTGTTGTATCCCTCCACCGCGTGCATGCGTGCCGCCTAGTATGTCTACGATGTTTATCTTGTTCGAACTCATATGAACAACGTGTAATTGGCTCTGTATATGTATCGGTATGTCTTTAATGACTACTGCTTTGTACATACGGCGCCTTTACTCACTTTTCTTATTTCATCATGAATGACTTCATACACTTGCATGAACCCTTATTGAACTAGTTCCTGTTGCATTTAAGAAGGATGGTTAGAATAGCTAGTCGTGTTTGTGGTGGCGACAATCCACCACCGCCCGAATACATGTCCGGAATGATACAACAGTTTGATGCTAGATCGTCAGGTCATGGTAGGAGTCATGGCTCAGTTCCCATGCCCCAATATGAATCAGCAGCGAGCCCCGGTAACTCTGCAAGACGTTGCGCATCTCAACCCTGTCATCTATCGTAGCTCAACTCAGGCCCTTTATGTTGATGATTGGCTCTATAACATCACTTTTGAGTTGGAATCTGCTGCTGTAGCCCCTGGCAACTATGCCACCTTCACCGCTTATTACCTGAAAGATCCCGCTGCTCTATGGTGGGACAGCCACAGGCGTTCCTTACCTCTTGGAACCGCCATCACTTGGCCAAAATTCCAAGCTGCATTCCGCGGGCCAATGTCGAACCACCATGGTTAGTTACAAAGTCCCTGTTGAGATTGAAGGGTTGGAATTCAATGTTTTCCCCATTGATTTGAAGTCGCCCAATATCGACCTTATTCTGCAAATGGAATGGTTGAAAACACACACCGCTTCTATCATTTGCGCCACTACAACCGCATATCTACTACATTGTTCAAGTGAGATAGTAAGCTACCATGCTCATCTCGTTTGTAATGCCGAAGCGCGGATCTATTCCTTGAATGCGTTAAACGCTTCTTCTCTTGTGAGAATTGAAAACGCTCCAGTCATTTGTGAATTTCCAGATGACTTTCCAAAAAAAACTACACAGTCGATGACCTTGAGCTTGCTGCAGTTAAATTTGCACCGAAGTGTGGCGACATTTCCATTCTGGTAATCGTTGCGAGATCTTCACCGATCATCCAAGTCTGAAGTAATTGTTTACTCGGCTAGATCTGAATCTCCAAAAGCAGTGATGCATGGAAACAATTACATACTATGACTACGGTATTTTGTATACCCCTCGCAAGGTTAATGTCGTGGGCGATGCCTTGAGTCGCAAGTCTTAATGCAACAACCACATGGCTTATAAAGCTCAACCCTTGCATGATGATCTCACTTACAGGGAGCATCCGATCCACGTTCTCGTTCAAGCTGAATGTCACACCCGTCTGAGGGCTATTAAATTTCTAAACTTTCAGTGGTCAAGCCATTCTAAAGATGAAACCACTTGGGAACACGAGGATTGCCCTCGTGACAAATACCCCGTTTTGTTTCCTTTTACCTCCTAAAATCTCGGGACGAGATTTCTTATAGTGGGGGAGAATTGTGACGCCTGGATAATTAGGGTACAGTAATCCCCTTCAAATGGTGCCATGTCATCAGTTACTATCGCTAATCTCGTCTAGATTCAAAATGGTTCAAATTCAAATTTAAAAGTAAAGTCAAAAATAAAAGTTTTCAAAAGTCAACACTAAAATGTGCAAACTCAGGCAAATAATTCGTAGGTGTTATTGGTGGAGAAACCAAAATTTTATAAAATGTCTAAGTGCAAAAAATGACTAAAAAGGTGGCTTAGAAAAATTATATAAATGCCTTTTATAATTTATAAAATATCAAACTAATTTATTTGAGTCCCAAATCTTTTGTGGCAGGGGGTTAAACTATAGCACTAAATTAGGTGTGGGTCTCATATTTTTAGTAAACTAAAATATTGGGAAAATGAAATAAAATAAAAAAGCAGAAATTACAAAAACAAAAGTAAAAGAAAACCAAACGACAAAAAGAAAACAAAACAAAAAACCCTCCCCCATTATGGACCTCGTGGCCCAATTGGCCCACAAGGCCACCAGGCCGGCCCAGCTCCTCCCCACCGTCCCCTTCCTCTGCTACAGAAAGGCAGGGGGATCGTGGCACCCATCCGCCGGCGATGGCCGGGCGTGGCGGCCATCCACCCCCCTAGCACCCTACTAATACACCCAGGGTACCCACAAACCCTAGCTAACCCATTCCCCTTCCTCCCTCGCGCCCCCGTTTGCTTTTCCTCGTCGATATCGCCGTGCCCGTGGACGCCCGATGCCACCGCCCCGAACCCCACCGTCGTGCCCAAGAGCTGCGTCGAGCTCTTATACATCAGCTGCGCCCTCGACTTGGAGCTCGAAGCCACCGCCTCGGCCGCATCGATCTCGTCTTCTTCCCTCGACCGCTGCCGCCTCTACATCAACGCCGGCTGCTCTGCTGCTACTAAGCCGCTCACCGAGCCATCTTGTGCTCCACTTTGAGATACTCAACATGTCCCCTCCCCTTTCTCCTTTGATCCGTAGCGCTAGCCCCGCTGATTGTCGATCTTTGCTCTGACCGAAGCTCTCTCCCCGCCGACGAGCTCGAGCTCGAGGCCGCCCCGCGTCTGCTGCTCGGCACTGCGCCTTCCCTGGCTGTGAACCCTGCCATCTGCGCGCCCCGTCGCGCCTGACCGTGTCGGTCGTTGCTCCCTTGCTGCTGGCCGAGGGTTGACGCTCCTCTGTTCCCTGGCCGCACTCGCTGTCCCGTGCGCGCGCCACCGCGCCCGTCGCCCGCCTGCGAATTGCCCCGTGCGCGCCTACCGCTGCTGCTACCCGCAGCCGCCTGGCCACGCTCGCCTCTGGCCGCGACGTCGCCCTGCTCCCCGCCGCATTGCCGGCGCCTCTGACTGCCACGGCTTGCTGCTGCCGCTGCGCCTCCATGCATCGCCTTCCCGCAGCCGCGCCGGACCTCCTCTACCCGCGTCCCCGCGCCTCCTACTCGTCCACCGCCCGCTCGTGTCGCCCGCTACCGTTGGCAACCGTCCCACGGCCACGCCCGCGCCGCCGCTACCGTGCTACCTCCCCACGCCGGCGTCGCCCTCTGTCCTCCGCCCCACGGCCGCGCCTGCTGCCCTGCTCCGTCCTACCTCTCCCTAGCCCGCCTCTGGTCGGCCGCGCCTTGTCCAGGCCCCTACCCGTAAACGCGCGCGCCCGCACCCGTTAGCCTGCCCCGGGTGGCCTCCTAGGCCACTGCCAATGGGGCCCCACGCCCCTCTTTCAAAAAAAAGTGTAAATATATATATATATATATATATATATATTAATTAGTTAATTAGTTAATTAATTAACTTCATTAAAATGGTTTAATTAAACTAATTACTTAGTTAGTCTATCTAATCCATAATTAGCTGAATGAGTGCATGACAGGGGGGTCCCACCCCTATAACCAGTCAAATGTTGACTGGTCAACCGGTTCCCTCTGGCCCACATGTCATCCTCTATGTACACTTCTGTGTACACAGAGCTAGGTACACGTAGCAATTTCTTATTTATTTTTGGATTAAGTTAAATTTGAAAATTATGTTTAAATCTTTGAAAAATCATAGAAAATCATCTGTAGCTCGTATGAAAAAGTTTTCTACATGAAAGTTGCTCAGAATGACGAGACGAATCCGAATACGCAATTCACTCGTCTGCCACATGTCCCTAGCATAGCAAACATGCAACCATCCCCCTCCGTTCCATTTGTCCGAAAATGCCAAACTCCGGGAAAACCTTCCCGGATGTTATCTCACTTCACCAATATCTTGTAGCACCGCGTTAGAACACCCGTAGCATCGCTTATTGTCATGTTATGCATATGTTTGCGTGTATTTACTATTTCTTCCCCCTCTTCTCTCTGGTAGACCCCGAGGCCGTTGATAATGCCACTGTGATCGATTACGTCACCGATGACCCTACTTCCCTTTCAGCGGAGCTTCCAGGAAAGCCCCCCTTTGATCATCCCGATATCGCCCATTCCATTCTCTCATGCTTGCATTAGATTTTGCTACTATATTTGATTGCTCCTATTCTGATGCGTAGCCTGCTTTTGTACCTGATGTTGTACCTGACCTCCTTATCCTAAACGGCTTAGTATACGTTGGCTAGTGATCCATCAGTGACCCCCACCTTGTCCTTGTTGCCCCCACTTCATCATTGATGGCTCGCTCAATGTGATGGATGACCAGAGCCCGACATCTCACATCACATGACGCCCCTTTTGTTGCTCGACTCTGCAGAGTTACCATCGAGTATCGAGGTTGATACCTCACACATCTCTCCTGATGAGATCTCTATAGTGTAGCTATTTGGTCGTGGTCATTGAGGGTGATTCCTCCTTAACCACATTAGATACGACTTTGTCGTGCAACCCCTCAAGTGTGAACCTCGAGGGTGGTTCCTCTTACGTTCACCTTGATGATTACATCGAGTGGAATCCACCGAGGGTGATTCCTCGGGTTTTCCCCTTGATGTTTGAACACACGGTTACTTTGACTTACTTGAGACCTTGGTGAAAGTCGGGCGGGCCTGGAGAGCACCCGAGGAGTTACGGTGGCGGCTGGCTGTTTAGCGATATCACCCGGGAGGGGTGGATAGCTTCGGACTTGTCCCGACAGCCGTCACTTCTTTTAATAATGCACTAACAAGTTTGGGTATTTGTTCTGAGTTGGCCTTTGGCCTTTATGCACTAACCACCATGCGACAATAGTTATGGGCCTCGGCGCCGCATTATCAGCCGAAGCTTTGTCAGACGTCCAGCTCAGCATTGTGGCCGGGCCGGATCGTGCCATCCAGGCAAAGGTGGTGCTAGCATCCCCTTGTGCACAACGACCCGGAGTGCTACGGGCAATCGGCCCAGACCCCAGAATTCTTAGGATGTAGACCGGCGGGGACCTCTCTGCTGAGCCTAGGTAGGGCTGCAATGTGTTGATCTTCCAAGGCCGGGCATTCACCCAGAAAAGTGTGTCCGGACAGAGTAATCAAGCGTGTTGGAAAACATGGTGCACCCCTGTAGGGAAGATTATCTATTAATAGTTGTGTCCACAGTAACGGACTTCAGACTTATATCCTGATCTTATATAACTAGAAATGGATACTTTGGATATGTGGCTCCGAGATTGCTTTCTGACAGGGAGTCGAGGAAGGATCTCTGGGCGTTGTTTCTACAACATGCTTGTTAATTAAACTGCTATTCTATACTCATCTACATGCTGCAAGATGCTCGGAGCTGCTTGAAGATGCTAGTCTTCGTTAGGCTAGGCCTTCCCCCTCTATTCTAGATTTCTGTAGTTCAGTCCATAGATACAAACCTTCCATTTGATACCAATGCATACTTAGTATAGATCTGATGCTTGTGAGTACTTTGGATGAGTACTCATCGTTTCTTTGCTACCCCCTTTACCCCCTTCTTTCTTCTTTCCGGTTGATGCAACCAGATGGTGGATCCCATGAGCCAGATGCTACCCCCGATAGCTTCTACTACTACCCCGATGGTGCTAGCTGCTACGTGGAGACCGCCGACGACCAGGAGTAGTTAGGAGGTCCCAGTTAGAAGGCCTTGCCTCTTAGACCGTGTTCCTTTTATGCTAGCCTTCTTAAGGAAAAACTTGTTTAACTTATCACTACTAGGGAAAAGGCTAGCAGCAGCGCGGGTTTTAGATGTGTCAGTAGCGCGGGTACCCGCGCTACTAATAAGGCGCTACAGCTAACTCATAGTAGTAGCGCGTGTGCACCCGCGCTACTGCTACACAAGTGTAGCAGCAGCGCGATTAGGTGAAGCTCGCTACTGCTAGTAGCGCTAGCGCTCTTTGGCTGGACGCGCTACTGCTACTGTGGCGCTGCTGCTAACTTTTATACACTCACTACTGCTAATTTAAGTAGTTTTTTTTGGCATATTTGTTTTGTATTTGAACAGGCTTTGTAGAAGAATCTTTAGCACATAGAAATGTCATCATGATACACATACAAATGCCTGCGAGACCACAAATGTAATCATAGCATGTACATACAAATAGTCTCATCATAATCATCATCCAACACAAAGTGATATCTTGTCATCATCTCGAAAATAGCGATACATGCAAGTCTCGAATACTTGCAACTACAACAACGTCATCCATCTAAACAAAGGTATACGCAAGAAGTGCTATCACTATGAGTGAGATCGGAACTATGTAGTACATGAGGTGGCGGTTACGAGTCCTCTCTTGCGCTAGCGTGAACCTCAAGTAACTAGCTTCTCCTTCTTGTCTGCTTTTGAAGCCTTTATGGCTGGCGCCCGTGAACCCATTCACTTGCGCCTGACACTCATGCCACTCGTTGTACACCCTCGAAACCTTCCCTTTGTACACGACATAGCATTTCCATCTTGCCATCAAGAAACTAGGTACCTGTTAGAGATGCATGTTCATGAAGAGGATGTACAATCATATATATGAAACAAAATATACTAGAGCAACACCGAAAAAGAAAGGGTTAGCAACTAGATGCAACATATACAGTACGCAAATTAATTAACTAGAGGTACGTAGGTCATCGTACGCAAACTAACAAAGTAGCGTTACGCAAGTTCGGCAGGGACCGTGGACGATCACAAAGTTTCATCGCTACAAAAAGTATACAAGTTCAACCGACACATATCATCATCATCGGCATCATAAAATCACTAGAAGTTCCATCCTTCCATATCATCGAGGACGAACCCTAGATTCTTGAACGGCGTGAGGTCTAGACGTTGCATGCCTATGCGATTTCGGACGTCAGCTCGCGATATAGGGCCGTGGTGGAACATCCCCTTCTCATCGACGACTTCTTTCATGATGATCGTTGCAATGTCGCTTTGGATGCGAAAGAAGTCATCTCTAAGTTTATAATTCGCTTCTCCATGAGATTCTAGCCACTTGTGGATATGATCATCATTTCTGCTGTTAATGCGAAGCTTTTGGTGATCCGTGTTGAACTGAATCATGAGATGGACGATGTAGAATCCATCCTTCTTGCTTGGTTTTGGGACATGGATGCAGGAGAAGTTAGTTTTATGCGCGAAACCCATCTTCTTGTTCCTTTGTTTCTTGATATGCACGTGGCCACCTCTAAAGCTGAAGCCTTGGAGAGCATCATCTAGAATATTCATTATGTGGGTGTAGTCCTTTTTCTCGTAGTCTCTGGAAGGGTCAAAATACATGGCGTGGGAGACTTGCGGGTAAAGAACGATAAGGACGGCGTGCCCGTTGCTGCGGGGAAAAGACACCTCAAATTATTCCCCATATGAGATAGAAGGAATGATTGAAATGTACGAAAGGGTTGTCCGGAACTGACTTACTTTGGATGATAAGGCACGAGGACAATTTCCCGGTCCTTATTCTGTACCATGAAGTTTTGGAGGTACTCCCTAGCAGTTTCACGATCAAAGTCGCCGAGACTCAAGAAAGACTCGTGCATGTAGTACGGATCGGCCACACAGATTTGCGAGACTTCTTCACTCTTCATGACGGAGCTCATATGTAGCGCAAAAAGGCGGACGATAGTAAAATCAAGCCGCCTTGTTAGAAACATCTCAAAGATATGGTCAAACCGCAGGAAGAACACCTCCGCGGGCCGTGTGTCGACGTAGCACTTCCCCTCAGGCACACGAGCCGCGTATGTCGGATATCCTGGATCCTTTGAGGCTAGTAGGCTTTTCTCAGTCGACAGCACATGGTCGTGCAGTCTCCTGAGATCCCCTGATAGTGCCTCCAGCGGTTTCGGCGGTAGCATCGTCTCGCCCGTGAGATGGAACATGACCGCACCTTTCACGGGTACAAGCTCTTTAGAATGCATCGTCTGGCTGCTGTGTGCTCTGGCTTGTTTGGAGGCAGTTACCTTCCACGATCTCTTCCTCTCCTTTTTCTTGGGCACACCTTCCAGACCCTTCCTTAACCCCTGCCCAAGTGTTCCCAGGCTAAGTACTGAACGACCCTCGCGCCCGGCTAGTTGAGCCTGTGTTGAGGCGGCATCTTCAGGCGTGTCCTGTGAGGATTTCATGAAGAGAGACTTTTTGCAATCCATGGTATGACCCTGCCCGGGCATATCATCCATATCCTCATTAGCAAGCTGATAGCCCGATTCGTCATATGGTTGACTCATCATATCTATGTCACAGTCATATGCGTTTGTATTGAGGTAATCCATAGGGTCGACCTCCGTCTCGTCATCCATTCTCTGTTCTATAGGAGAAATTACATCAGCCAGTACTATTGCACCCCCTTCATCATGTCGTCCGCCGCTCTCACCCGGCACTACAGGAGCTGGAAATTGCGTAGGCAGGGTGGTGGTCTCCGCACATGCTTGTTGATGTGTGGTAGTTATTGGTGTGCTCTCGGCCGGCTCCAGACGAATAAGATTCTTCGGCCATAGCAGCACCCAACCCTTGTAGCTTCCAATCCGCTGCGGGGTCTCGTCGTCCGCTCCCACATGCTGTACTGGAGGAGGCAAATCCTCGTGCCCCGATTTCACACTGGTCTAGCTAACCCTGAAGTGCCCAGCGGGGATCGGCTGGTTGTGGAACGTGCGTTGAGAGGGGTCCATTATCATCCCCTTTCCCACGTCCACCTTCTGGCCTTTGATCAAGTAGAGTATGGTGCACGGGGTTTCTTTCGCCTGCAAACACATATGTCTGTGGCGTAAAACAACCGAAAGGCAACAAAAATGGAATATTATCTATATATATATATATGTTGGTGCGACATGTAATTACCGTGACGGCGTCGAGCTCAGCCAAAGACGAAGGCCCACCTAGCGTGCCTGAGACTGAGGACGGGCTGCCATGAGCGGGAGCGGCTGTTAGAGGAGGCCCGGTTGCTTGAGCAAGTGATGGTGCGATGGTGTTGTTGTTCATGGAGTTGCTCGCGACGAAACTGGGCATCGGGAAATCATGTACCGTCTTGTCTGGATTTTCATTCGCCCAGCTGATGATAACTGGAACCAAGTTAGTAGCGAAATCATTTCTGCAGGCAGTTACAGTTGCATTGACTGCCTGCTGTAGCAACTCATATTTGTCCTCGGCTGCTTTTTTCGCGTCCTCAGCTGCTTTTTTCTCGACCGCAAGCTTCACCTTTGCGTCGATGTCCGCCTGACTAAACTTTTTTTTCTGCTTCTTGACCTCCGGGCCATTGTTGTAAAACACCTTCCACGTGGCACCGTCTCCAGCGCCGTGCACACGACCATATTGCGGCCGCTGGTCCAACGGGAGTCCCTTAAGTTCGTTCAAGGCCCGGTTGAGAGGGGTGTCCCACTTGGGCCTCATCAGAGAAGTAGGGCTTTCGGCTGCAAGCCGGTGTTGCTTCTCCAGTAGTCTAATCAATTTCCTCGTGATCTTGTCCGTGTAAAAAACCTTTTTCTCCTTGTCCCACTTGTAGCGGGCCCTGATGAAGTCATGCTCCAAGGGGTTGGTGAACTTCGTGAAGGGGTATGGGAGACCCGCGGCTTCATGTTCCGCGTCCTCCTTATCCCATATGGGCATTTTACCAAGGTAGCCACGGCTTCCGAGGCGATGCTTCCCCGTGTTCCTTTGCTGAAGGCTTTTGACTTTCGCAGCCTTAGCCTTGGCTGCCTCGGTAGCGCAAGTGTCCTTGAACTTTTCGAACTCCTCTTCCGTAAGTGTCGGATTTTCCTCCAGAATCTTGGACAGGGGTTCATCAGCCTCAATAGCTCATTTCACCCTCCCTTTCCAGGAGGCCAAATCATTTCTGTAAATCCCCATGGCGTGATTGTTAATCTTTTTCATCTTCGGATCATCCCATGGTTGTTCTATGTTATCATCCCAGTCGGGGAACTTGAGTCTCTTGTGCAACTTCGTTAGGAGCAACTGCGTCAAATGTTCTTTACTCCTTAAGTCATCGTCGTTGATGCTCGCGCATTCCCGTAGGATGCATCCTACTTGGTTCCCATAGCACTTGCGAGGTTCTTCCGGCTCTAACGGCTCAAACTTGCCAGGTGCCATCTTTGTGATCACAAGCCGTCCAATCCCTAGTTTGTTAGGTTTTCGTATCCTCTGCTTCTTATGCTTCCTCTTTTCGGTAGCGGCATCGGGGCCGGTACCTTCCCCGCCGGTACCTTCCCCACCGGTCTCGGTGCCGCCATCGGTGCCGGCGCCGTCGGTGTCGATGTCGGTGTCAGTACCATCATCGAGGCCGACCTGCAAACCTTGCTTAGCAATCAAATAGTCGAGGTACTCTTGTTCACCCTCATAATCCATCTCGTTTGCATCTTGGTCAGAAGGCCCAGTTTCTTCGTTGTTCGACATGTTTCCTATGATTAAGTGGCCTCATTTATTTCTAAAAGTATGAATAAATGAGAAATGACATAAAAAGAAATGTATGTGCCAGCACTCGATATGCCAACTATGTAGCACAAATCATGCCTTTATTCACGGGAAATTTCGGCATGACCTTTGCTAAAAAATGGACATATCGAGCGCCTGAAATTCACCGGAACAGAAATGAATCAACATTCCGGCGTAACATAGGCCACTCGGATCATTTTCCAAACATGACATGTCCAAAACATGACATATGCACATATCACATGTCCAGTTCAAATTTGCATATAAATTCAGCTAATTTTGAAACCTAGCTAAATTCATAACTAAATAGATAACCTAATTAATTAACATAATCGAAGAACCCTAGCAGAGAGGGGGGGGTTATAGAGAGTGCAGGGGCGAGGAGGCAGGCCTGACGACGGCCGGCAGGGGAGACGAGGGAGGCGAGG
>NC_041391.1:63079524-63081903 GCF_002162155.2 Triticum dicoccoides
GGGCCGGCATGTGCAGATCTTCCCTGATTTTCAAATCTTGCAAGTCTTTTCTTGCCTTCGGCCCATCCTTGGTCTTATCCGGCATGTTCATCAGTGTTGCGAGCAAGCTCTCAAGGACATTCTTACAGATATGCATTTGATCAAGGCAATGAGGTGTATCGAGTTTGTGCCAGTACTCCAAGTCCCAGAACACAGACCTCGTCTTCCATACCTTCAGCAGCGGCTCCGGCGCCTTTCTCATCGTCTTTCCTGGCGCAGGGCACTCCTTCCAGTTTTTCAACAGCTCATCGATTTCGGCACCGCTCCGCTTACGTGGAGGTCCTCGATGCTCAGCGTAACCATTGAATAGATCTCCACGGTTTCTCCACGGGTCGTCCTGTTCAAGCCATCTTCGATGCCCCATGTACACGATTTTCCCAGACCCGCCATCTTTCCTTGACGTTAGCTGCTAAGACGTCGTATCATCCATGCACCGCGTGCATCCGCAATATCCATGGCACACCTGGCCTGCCACATATCCATAACCGAGATAGTCCTGCACTTCGTGATCAGCGCGGCTCTCATGTTGAAATACTCACCTTTGCTGGCGTCCCATGTCTTGGCTGGTGTTTTCCATAACGTGTCTAACTCCTCTTGAAGTAGCCCCAGATACAAATTAATATTATTTCCTGGTTGTTTCGGCCCTTGAATAAACATGCTCATGTGAATGTACTTCGATTTCATGCACAACCAGGGGGGAGGTTGTACATCCATACAAACACGGGCCATGTGCTATGGTTGGTGTTCTAGTTGCCAAACGGATTCATGCCATCGGTACACGCGCCGAGCACGATGTTCCTTGCATCACATTCAAAATACCGATAGAAGCTGTTCAACGCTCTCCACTGGCTTCCATCCTTCACGTGTCTCAGCTTCGGATCATCTCCATCGTCGGGCTTCTTCCTCTCCGCGTGCCAGGGCATTAGCTTTGCTTCCTTGGGATCTACAAAATACCTCTGGAGACGGGGAGTGATCGGTAAGTACCATACAACTTTCTGGGGACATTTCTTCCCGGCCTTCTTGTATCGAGAAGCATTGCACACCGGACAGCTTGTTTTTTCTGCGTGCTCCTTCCGATAAATTATGCAATCGTTGATGCATGCATGGTATCTAATGTGTGGCAGATCAAGAGGGCACACGATCTTCTTGGCCTCATCAACACTAGTAGGACATAGATTACCCGCGGGAAGAACATCCTTTAGGTACTTGAGATGCTCATCGAGGCTAGTGTCGGTCCATTTGTTTTTAGCCTTCGTCTTCAGGAGTTGGAGTGTGAAACTCAAACGGGTCACCTCAAGATTGCAACCATCATACAATGGAGTGTTCGAGTCTACCACCAGTTGCTCCAGCTTAGCCTCCTCTCTAGAAGCAGCTCTCTCAGTACTCGTCTCCTTGCGAAGCAATGCTTGAACATGAGGGTCCCGCACAATTGAACTTAGTACCGACGAACTCTGCTGCGTGGAGTCCATGTCGTTCTCTCCGCCGCCATGTCCGGCCCCTTCTCCTCCGCCATGTCCGGCCCCTTCTCCGCCGCCATGTCCGGCCTCTTCCCCGCCGCCATTATCGATCATCTCTTCGTCTTGCCCCGTGTCATCATTGCCTGCCCCGTCGGCATCCTCAACATCGTCATCCTCATCTTCAATTATCCACCGAGTATAGCCATACATGAAACCAGTCATGAGCATCATCATGGGGGTCGAGCCAAACTATTCCTTTGCATTTTTGACACGGACATAAAACCTCTGTCCGGTTATTTTCTTTCATGTCCTGCACCGCCGACCGCAACCACCTGTCCACCATCGTTCCATTGACCATCGTCAACTCTGCACGGTAATAATAAACAAATTGATTATAAAAATGCATGCATGCATCAAAGTCATAAAAAATTTGGCATGACCTTCCCTAAAAATAGGACATATATGGATCTAGAGTTTGCCCGGAATTCGCCGAAACGGAAATAAATCGACATTTCGGCAAAACATAGGCAACTCAAAAGTACAATTTGGCGGCGTCAACTCATGCCACACACACAATTTCCACAAACATATCACACACACATAAACATATTTCCATTTTGCAAAAGCATGAAATTTTCATCACCTCTATCTCGAGATCGAGCACACGGTGGAGATGATGTTGTAGGGAGATCAAAAGTGCACAAACCTCTTCTTGACAAATATAGATCTAGTTAGGGGGCAAATAGGTCACTTAACTAAATCCTACATCTACCTAGCTACCTAATTTGGGAGGAGACAACTTCAACTAGTGGAGGGGAAGGAAAAAGAGAAAGGAGATGCATTAATGGAGGTGGTGTAGTTATGTAGGAGTAATGAAGAGAGA
>NC_041391.1:63081928-63091656 GCF_002162155.2 Triticum dicoccoides
CTAAATCCTACATCTACCTAGCTACCTAATTTGGGAGGAGACAACTTCAACTAGTGGAGGGGGAAGGAAAAAGAGAAAGGAGATGCATTAATGGAGGTGGTGTAGTTATGTAGGAGTAATGAAGAGAGAGAAAGGTGGATAGAAGAGAGAGAGTAATGGGGGAGAAGTATTGAGGAGAAGAAGAAGAGTGAGAGTGGGAGCATGTGGTGGAGGTAGGGGGAAGGGAAGAGAGGAGGGGGAGGTAGGGGGAAGGGAAAAGAGGAGGGGGAGGGGAGGGACGGGTGGGGAAAGGTGTTGGGTTGGTGCGGGTTAGCAGTAGCGCGGGACATAAAACGCGCTGCTAATAAGGATTTAGCAGCAGCACACTTTGGGATACGGCGCTACTGCGAACTGGGACAAAAAAGTGTGGCAATTTGAAATTTACCAGCAGCGATCCCGGAAAAAGCGCGCTACTACTACATACTTAGCAGTAGCGCGGTTCTTGCGGCCGCGCTACTGCTACTTAGAGTTAGGTGAACACCGCCGGTCGATATTTGTAGCAGCGCGTTTTAGGCCGAGCGCGCTACTGCTAAATCCTATCAACAGCGAGTTTACAGGACACGCGCTACTACTAGTTAGTAGCAGCACTCCTTTTTGAACCGCGCTGCTGCTAAGATTCTGTGTATAGGCTTTTCCCTAGTAGTGTATGTCTGTACTCAGATATTGTTGCTTCCGCAGACTCGCTTGTGTATTGAGATTGTATTCGAGCCCTCGAGGCCCCTGGCTTGTAATATGAAGCTTGTATTATTTTATTTGTGTCTAGAGTTGTGTTGTGATATCTTCCCGTGAGTCCCTGATCTTGATCGTACACATTTGCGTAACTGATTAGTGCATGATTGAATCGGGGGCGTCACAATGTCGGTCCAGGCCGCTTCATCCAACAGTAGCGCCGAATTAAAGTAAGACGTTGGTGGTAAGCAGTACGACTATTATCGCCCATACTCTTTGTGTTCTACTCGTGCATATCATCTACGCATAGACCTAGCTCGGATGCCACTATTGGGGAACATAGCATGCAATTTCAAAAAAAATCATACGATCACGCAAGATCTATCTAGGAGATGCATAACAATGAGAGGGGGAGAGTATGTCCATGTACCCTCATAGACCAAAAGTGGAAGCAGTAGTTAACGTGGTTGATGTAGTCGAACGTCTTCACGATTTAATCGATCCAAGTATCGAACGTACGGCAGCTCCGTGTTCAGCACACGTTCAGCTCGATGACGTCCCTTGAACTCTTGATCCAGTAGAGGGTCGAGGGAGAGTTCTGTCAGCATGACGGTGTGGTGATGGTGTTGATGATGTGATCCATGCAGGGCTTCGCCTAAGCACTGCGACGCTATGACCGTAGGATTAAACTGTGGAGGGGGCACCGCACATGGCTAAGAGAATTATTGGTGTATCTTTGGGGTGCCCCCCGCCCCGTATATAAAGGAGGGGAGGAGGAGGCCGGCAGCCTAGGAGGGGCGCGCCAAGGGGGGAATCCTACTTGGACTCCTAGTCCAAGTAGGATTCTCCCCCCCCCCCTTCCTTCCAACGGAGAGGGGCAAGGGGAAAGGGGGGAGAGGGAGAAGGAAAGGGGGGCCGCGCCCCCACCCCTTGTCCAATTTGGTTTGGGCAGGGGGGAGGCGCACGCCACCTCCTATGTTTTTTTGAGGGGTGCCACCTCCTATGTGGGAGCCTTCCCTCTCTCCACTATGGCCCATGAGGCCCATTAACTTTCCCGGGGGGTTCCGGTAACCTCCCGGTACTCCAAAAAATCCTCGATCTTCTTTGAAACCATTCCGGTGTCCGTATATAACCTTCCAATGTATCAATCTTTACCTCTCGGCCATTTCGAGACTCCTCGTCATGTCCGTGATCTTATCCGGGACTCCGAACAAACTTCGGTCATCAAAAACACATAACTCATAATACAAATCATCCTTGAACATTAAGCATGCGGATCCTATGGGTTCGAGAACTATGTAGACATGATCGAGACACATCTCCGATCAATAACCAATAGCGGAACCTAGATGCTCATATTGGCTCCTACATATTCTATGAAGATCTTTATCAGTCAAACCGCATAACAACATACGTTGTTCCCTTTGCCATCGGTATGTTACTTGCCCGAGATTCGATCGGCGGTATCTTCATACCTAGTTCAATCTCGTTACCAGCAAGTCTCTTTACTCGTTCCGTAATGTTTCATCCCACAACTAACTCATTAATCACATTGCTTGCAAGGCTTATAGTGATGAGCATTATCAAGAGGGCCCAGAGATACCTCTCCGATACATAGAGTGACAAATCCTAATCTCGATCTATGCCAACCCAAAAAAAACCTTCGGAGACACCTGTAGAGCATCTTTATAATCACCCAGTTACGTTGCGACGTTTGATAGCACACAAGGTGTTCCTCCGGTATTCGGGAGTTGCATAATTTCATAGTCATAGGAACATGTATAAGTCATGAAGAAAGCAATAGCAATAAAACTGTAATGATCATAATGCTAAGCTAATGGATGGGTCTTGTCCATCACATCATTTTCTAATGATATGATCCCGTTTATCAAATGACAACACATGTCTATGGTCAGGAAACATAACTATCTTTGATTAACGAGCTAGTCAAGTAGAGGCATACTAGGGATACTATGTTTTGTCTATGTATTCACACATGTAATAAGTTTCTGGTTAATATAATTCTAGCATGAATAATAAACATTTATCATGATATAAGGAAATATAAATAACAAATTTATTATTGCCCCTAGGGCATATTTCCTTCAAGAAGTACTGGTTCTTCATGGACACATCTACCCTCAATGAGGCGCAAAAGGAGTACGTCAATCTTGCCCGTGAAAAAGTCTTGATCCAAAAAAAGAGAGCCATGATTCGCGATGGCATGGGCGGCATGGGTGGCAGTGGCATGGGAGGCATGGGAGGCGGTGGCATTGGTGGCATGGGTGGTGGTGGCATTGGCGCCATGGGAGGCATCGGTGGCTTCGGAGCTACCATGGGCGGCATGGGTGCCATGGGTGGCTTTGGAGCTACCATGGAGACCATGGGAGGCATGGGTGGCTTCGGTGCACCTCTAGGCGGCATGGGGTGCCTGAGTTTTGCGTCTCTCATGGGAGGCATGGGAGCACCTCCGGGCGGCATGGGCGGAATGTTTTCCGTTGTGCCTCACACACCTTCGCATGATGCCGTTGAAGATCTTGCCAACACCTTCCGAGCTTCACATGATGATGCCACGCGCGAAAATGAAGAGGAGGAGGAAGAATCATCTTCGGATGATGAATCGGAGGAAGAGGAAGAGGAAGATGAAGACGAGGACGAGGCTTGATTATTGATGGGCCATTCGTTGGTGTGAAATTTTATGTCATGAACTTGGTTCGGATTTTGAACTTGGTTGAATGATGTTGTGGGCATGAATCTGAACTTGCGGGCATGAACACTTATGTCATGAACTTGTTTGGGTGATTTAAATTATACCATGTATTTGTCTTGATGTTTGAAATATCATCTCGTGTTCAAAATGCAACATATGGCAAGCGTCGGCTGCTCATACGCGATGCTTTTTAGCGCACCTGCTGGAGATGCTCGCACGCGCGAAAATTTGCAGCGGCCGCTAGAGCAAGCGCTCCTCGTCGTGCCAAAACAGGTGATCGGTGCACTGAAAACGCTTTTTTAGCGCACCGCGTTGGGCGGCTGCTAGAGGTGCTCTAAATTGTGAGCTTCAACATTTGAGCTCGCAAATTCATGGATTACTTTACAAAAATTAAAAGCCGAAGAATATTCCATTATTTCATGTATAACTGCTCCGTAACTTGCTGAATTTCCCTTCTTTATGTCATCAACCACCACCTTGCAATCACAGGCCACATGGATTCGTTGTAAGTAGAAATATATCATCAGAGAGGGCCATAGCTTCTCTTACCTCCAGCGCTTCGAGCGTCTGTGGGTACATGATGTACCTGAAATATATTGCCGAGCCGCCCTCCATTACAGTGGCGGAGCTACAAAGAACTTGTTGGGCGGGCCATGCTGAGCATCACATATAGATCCTAGACTGGGCTAATAAGCTGAGCATACTGCTCATGTATAGAATTCGTTTTTGCTCCAAACATGGGCGGGCCAGGGCACAGGTTTGCCCTCACGTAGCTCCGCCCGTGCTCCATTATCTCTATAGATCGCGCCCACTACTCCAAACCTGCCATGAGGAAACACTGATGCATCCACATTGACTTTTGCACAATGCGCATCAGGACAACAGCCACTAGTTAGTCCTAGGTGCCCCAAGTGTCATCGGTCTTGGAGTTTGATTGTTTACAACCTGGAGCTCGAACAAGTGGCTAGTGATGAAGCCGTTGATTGCATGAGGTGATTGAAATATGTCCTGGTGAATGGACTTCCTCCTTGCTCCCCATATTCCCATGGTGTCACCACCAGAATGATCTGCAGAGACTGATAATGTTGGTTGCCTCGGTTGCCCATAATGAGAACCGGAACATCTCTTTTCATCGAACATTTGGGCCCAAGCAGTGGCGGGGCCAGTATTGGGCCAAGGCCCAGACCGCTCCAGGCCACCTTTGTTACTGTAGTACTTTAGCTACAGTAAACAAATAATGCCCAGACCACGGTCGTGGCTGTCAGGGCATGTCTCTGCTACTGGGCCCAAGGAAACCATTGCTTGGGCCGACCTTCAGGCGGACCTCCGGCCGCTGCTTACAGACTATTCTGGCGTCATATTTTGGCACTTGAACCTGTCAGGACAATTCTTTGTCGACTTGGCATATCACACTCTATGTTGTGCACGGACTATCGCATGGACCACACCTTTATGAGAAGTATACCTCCCTTTGAAGATCAAGATATTCATGTTGCAGGTGTTGCCTGACCGCCTCCAACCTCCCATCACGAACAAAGTTGGTCAAGCGTATGTGCTTAGCGATGAGTTGTGCCCTCTGTGTGGTGTTATGAGTCTTTTTTTCTACGAGGTGTTATGAGTCTATGCATGGGTATTTAGCTTTAGCTAGCGTATTCATTAGATGATATGTGAATGTGTGTACACATGCGTTATGTGTCCTATACTCCTATGTCATAGTAGAATGCTCCTGTAATGCGTGTCTGGTTTTTTTTTTGAGAAAAGCTGGCCAAGCCTTTATTGATCATCTAGAATGTTTATAGGTATTACAATTGGGTCATGCTGGATGCCCAACCACAAATGCCTTCCAGCAGGAAGTGACAAACCAAATCTAGCTAGTCTATGAGCCTCATAGTTCGACTCCCGAGGTTCAAAAGAAAAATTACAAGACGTAAATAAGGTGGAAGTTTGTAAGATCTCTCTAATGATAACGCTATGATCGCCCCCAGCTCTTTGATGGATATGATTTACTACCTGCTTACAGTCAGAAGCAATCTGTATATGATTCGTTCCCAGGTCCAATGCCAACGCCATGCCTTCTCTGCATGCTATTGCCTCTAGTGAAGTTGGGTCCGTCAACCCCTCAATTACCAGCATGGAGGAACCCAAATAATTTCCATCCCGATCACGACATAAGGCTGCCGATGTTCCAGTGTTTGTTCCCTCCGATACTCCAGCGTCTACATAGATCTTCACAAAACCCTCCGGGGGTGGTACCCATCTTGGAGCCTGCCTAGCCTGCCGATGACTTATATTTCGTTGTGTCTCCTGCATCGACTCTAGCTGGGCTAGTTCAGCTAGATAATTCAGTACAAACCTATGTGTCTCATGTGGGCTTTGATGTATTCCTTCATGTATAAGCTGTCTCCGAGCATACCAGATTGCCCACAAAGTTACTGTCAATTTAGTGAGTGTTTCACGATCCATGGTTTCCATCATGAAGAACAGCCAGGCTCTCGCCGATGGCTCAGTTATGGCAATCACATGGTCTAGCAGATCGTGATCTACAAGAGATCATACACATCTTGCCATGGTGCACTCAAGGAGGCTATGTCTCCACGAGTCCTCGGCTCCACATACAAAGCACTGATCATGGTGTGACATTTTCCTATCCTTCCGAATATCTTCTGTAGGTAGCGAGTTTTTGGCCAATCTCCAGAGAAAGTTTTTGAGTTTCGCCGGGACATGCACGTCCCATAGCGTATCCCAAGCCTTCTCATTTGCAGCCGTGTTGGAAGATCCTCCTCTACCTTCTAACCAGTCCTCCCGCCTCCTTTTTATATCCACTATCATCCTGTAAGCAGAACGCATAGAGAAGATACCGTTCTTTACAAAACCCCAAGACCAGAAATCTTCCATATTTCTTGTACATATTGGTATCTTCAGAATGGCTGCTATATCATATGGGAGGAAAACTTCATGTAGTAGAGATGAATTCCAGCAGGCATTGTCACGACCAATCAGCTCTGCCACCATCATCGGGGGATCTGATTTTAAAGCAATAATGGGCCTCATATTTTCCTTCCTGGGTAACCAATTCATATCCCAAATATGACTTGCACTTCCATTGCCTATCCTCCGGACAAGTCCAATCTTCAAGATATCGCGTCCCTCTATCAAGCCCCTCCATATCTGGGAGGGATGCCCGCCAACAGTGGCAGTAAGGAGATCACCGTCCGGGAAGTACACCGCTTTAAGGATTCGAGCACTTAGCGAGCTAGGATTTTCCAAAACTCTCCAGGCCTGTCTTGCCAAAAGTGCCAAGTTAAATATTTCAAAATCGCAGAAGCCCAGCCCCCCCCCCCCCATGTACTTAGGCATGCTCATAGAGTCCCATGACACCCAATAAGGTTTCCTCTTGCCCTGTTTACTTCCCCACCAGAAGGCTTTGATCATTGAGGTCAATTGTTGACATAAACCCCTCAGAAGCTTGAAACAAGACATTGAGTACACCGGAATGGCTTGTGCTACTGATTTAATAAGGACCTCCCTCCCAGCTGCTGAAAGGAGTTTCTCCATCCACCCTTGTATCTTGTTCCATAGTCTATCTTTAAGGTACTTGAAAGCACCATTCTTTGAACTCCCAACATCTGAAGGCATGCCAAGATATTTTTCATTTAACTGTTCATTGGGAATTTGCAGGGTAGTCTTAATATCAGATCTTATAGACTCCCGGCAACCCTTACTAAAGAACATTGAACACTTGTCCTTGTTTATTCGTTGGCCAGATGCTCTAGCATATATCTCCAACAATTGAGAAATCTCCTCAGCTCCCTCAACATTTGCTTTAAAAAACAGTTGGCTGTCATCTGCAAACAACAAATGGTTCACCGGCGGAGCTGATGAAGCCACTTGTATTCCACCCAGATTAGATGACTGAACTCTAGTTTTTAGGAGGCACGAAAGGCCCTCTGCTGCTAGCAAAAAGAGGTAAGGTGATATAGGATCCCCTTGTCAAATTCCACGAGTAGGCTCAAATTCTTCTAACTTCTCCCCATTAAAAAGAACTCAGAACGAGACTGAGGTGACCATACCCATGAAAATATTCACCCATCTGCTCGTGAACCCCAGCTTTAACATGATTTCCTTCATATAATTACATTCCACCCTGTCATAGGCCTACATCATATCAAGCTTTAGTGCACAATGCCTGTTTTTTGTGCCTTATTCCGCTTCATGAAATGTAAACACTCATAAGCCGAGATTATGTTATCAGTTATAAGACGGCCTGGCACAAAAGCTGATTGCTCCTCAGAGATTATGTCTGGCAGCACACTCTTCAAACGATTAGCAATAACTTTGGATGCTATTTTGTACAACACATTGCATAAGCTGATGGGGCAGAACTGTGTAAGAAGCGTGGGATTTTTTACCTTGGGTATGAGCACCAAAACCGTGTTGTTGATCTCACGGGCACTTTCCACACCTTCCACAATTCTAAGGACAACTTTAGTCACCTCCTCGAAGCAAATCTCCCAATGTTTCTGAAAAAATTGTGCAGGAAAACCATCTGGTCCGGGGGCCTTCTGAGGTGACATTTGAAACAGCGCAGTTTTTACTTCCTCGACTTTGTAGGGAGCATTCAGGACCTCATTCATTTGGCGTGTCACTTTGCGCGGAACTGCATTGATAACCTCTTGCATATTCTCTGTACCATCAGAAGTGTATAGAGCTTTGTAGAAATCCTTAGTCATCTCCTGTTTATCTTCTGTTCTACTCCTGTTTGATTTCATCAACGCTTTTATCCTGTTTTTAACCCGCCTCAGGTTTGCCCGCATGTGGAAATATTTTGAGTTTTTATCGCCAGATCTGAGCCACTCCAAACGAGCTCTTTGTTTCCACATTAACTCCTCCCTCTTGTAAAGTTCTAGCAGCTCGTTTTTTATCTCCTTCTCACGTTCGGATGGTTCCACCCTGCCTGGAATCGATCTCGGGATATCTAGCTCCCTTTTTAGCTTTTGTATTCCTCTCCGAACGCTGCCAAAGGTTGTGCGATCCCAGGCCTGCAGAGATCCAGACAGTAGGTTTAGTTTATTCGATAGTCCCATCACCGAATCTCCCCTGTCAACTTCAGCTGTCGATATCCACGCTTCTCTCACCACTTCCGGCAACTGTGTGCGTCTCCCACATGCACTCATACTTGAAAGTGCGTGCAATGATTGGGTCATCAGTAGCTGCATGCAGACTAAGGAGAATTGGATTGTGATCCGACGCCACAGCATTGACGTGTTGAACTGTAGTGTCGGGAAAAGAGCTTCGCCATGCAGCGCATGCAAGCGCTCTGTCCAGTCTAACCCTGGTGAAAGAACCTCCTGTTACTTTCTTTTCGAACATCCAATTAATACCAGTGTAACCTAAATCCATCAAAGCACAATCATCAACAGCTGCCTTGAATAGATCAACCTGGTTTTGGCTTCTCCTTCCAATCCCATCATGTTCACTCGCCTGCAATACCTCATTAAAATCACCAATGAGAACCCACGGTGCATCAGATTGCCCCACTAGTTTCCTCATTTTATCCCAAGTCTTGTATCGTTCCTGCACCTGCCTCTCCATATATGCATGTTAGCCTCCATGGAATTGCCCCTACATTGTTCACTGTTGCATCTATATGATATTTTGAGTAGCCCAGAACTTGCAAATTTATTTCATCATTCCAAAACATCCCTAGACCTCCACTTCTACCATCACTCGAAACAGCATAACTTTTATTATATCCTAACTCTCCTTTTAAATTTTCAACACGTACCCTATCAATCTGAGTTTCAACTATACAAAGTACGGTCGGGGTAAACTTCTTCGCGAGAGCACGAAGTTCATGGACTGTCGTGGGATTACCCACACCACGACAGTTCCAACATAGAACACTCATTGGGACTGGCGGCGCTCCTCGGAGGAGCCCGCCAAATCTGTATTGTCATCAAAATTTTCCTCCTCTCCTCCTGCCTCCTTGCTGGTCACCACCTCTGTGGTAGCTGATTGCTGGAACAAAGCTCTTTTATTGTCGTCTCCCTTCTTGGGCCTCTTCACTTCCTTCCTCGGAGAAACATAGACGGGTGGCAACGGAGGCACACCCGTGGGCTTCTCTTTCACCACAAGGACTAAGGATTTTACCACCTCTTCCACTCTTGTGGATTGCACACCTTTCATTAGCGAACCGCTTTCGGTAGACTGCCGTTTATTGTTTCCCGCCGGTGCCCCCAGCACACTGTTTCCCGATTGCTCAGCTTTCTCGCTTGGCTCTGGCGTACTTGTATCACCTGGAGCTGGCTTT
>NC_041391.1:63091887-63093443 GCF_002162155.2 Triticum dicoccoides
GGTTCATTCTGTTGTGCATTGAAACGCCAGCTTTGATTTGGATTATATTGCTCTCTTCCCCGGCCTCTTCCTCCCGCGGGCCTTGGGCCACCTCGTCCTCTCTGAAAACCATAGCCACCTCTTCCAGATTGCCTGAAACGTACCCCATCAGCCAGTACAAAATCTCCCCATTCAAACTTCGTTGGATCGTGAACTCCATCCCCGCACTCCTCGTGCCAATGACTACATTCTCCACAGTTATTGCAGAAAATCGGAAGTTTCTCATACTTGACTTGGTATCTTACCACCTCATCTCCCTTTCTTGCAGTTACGAACCTTCTAATTTTAGCATTAATGTCTATCTTCACCCTGACTCTGACAAACTCACCAAAGAACCCTTCCGGTAACTTCAGTTGCACTTCCTCCACTTCTCCAATACGTGATGCCATCCCTCTAACAGCTGGTTCTATCAGGAATTTGTCAGGCAGCCGATGAATTTGAGCCCACACCGCCAGCCTGTCCAGCTTGATACTGTCAGGGTTTTTGAAACCATCATACTCGGCCATGATGACTGCTTGATCTCTAAACAGCCACGGCCCCTCATTCATAGCTTTGTTCCAATCCCCCAAACATCCAAACTGGGCCGTAAATAAGTTTTCCTTTATCTTCCTCCAAACAACCAATTTCGTCGGATTCCACGCAGCACGCATGTCCCCATATAGAGCATTAGGGCTGAAAGATCTTGTAGTCTGAACTCTGGCAATTGCCAGCCACTTCGCCGGCTCTTCCAGGTCCGGCAGTTCCTCTTCCCACACAAAAGCGTCATCCTCCTCCTCATGCAGATTCAGTCTTGCAAGAAGTTCCTCCGTCGTCTCCTTCCCCTGCCTTCCCTGAGTACTTGTTTCCGCCGCCATCGGAGATCCGAACTGTCTCCTCGTCGCGCAACTAGCTAGGCGGAGTCGCAGCAGAAACTTGCCCCGAGCCCGAGGAGAAACCTGGCAAGAGAAACCCCCGTAGGGGAGGGAGAACAGCCGGCTGCAAGCACTGGAGTACGTCGAAACCCTAGGTCACCGCCTTAGGGGAGAGAGATCCCCGTCGAAACCCTAATGTGTGTCTGGTTGTAGACCAAATCCCCACCTTGGATGTTAAATGGTGCGGCCCATATAATGCTTCATCACTTGGCACCTACTACGTCACGTACACTATTGTATTAAGTGGATTTTTTTTCATTCTTTATCAATATGTTTTTAAAACTTAAAAATGTTCACAAATTTTAAGAAACAATTACTAATTAAAAAGATATATCATGATGCAATATATCTCTAGAATTTTTTTTTAAAAACCACAAATTTTTAAAGATGTTCATGGATTTTAGAAAATGTTCCCAAATTAGAAAAATGATCTCAAATTTGTAATGTTGTTCCAGTATAAAAATATATTCAGACTTCTCTAAAAATATTCCCACTTTTAAGAAATGTTAATTCATTTTAAAATGAAAATTGAGAAAAGAAAAACAGAAAAATTTAAAAAAACTTAAAACAGCATAAGAAAGCACACACAAAATAAAAAATCTGGTT
>NC_041391.1:63093559-63094865 GCF_002162155.2 Triticum dicoccoides
CGTGTTTTCTCATGAACCCCTGCGTGGGAGTGGATATGTCTTGCTTGAGAGCTCCTCGTCAGCACTTTAACTGCCAGTTACGAAAGGTGGCGATCGCGCATGATGCCAGAGGGTCGTGGACCACTAATGCGCTAATTGGCTCGTTCGCTTCGCCAGCTAGCTTCTTTTTTCTTTCATTCTCTATAAGAAGCTAGTTTTTTATCCAATTTTTCTGCATTTAGTCTTCTCCAGCAGGTTTTTCGTAGTACTTTGAAAAAAATTGTGAGACAAAAAAGATTAACATATTTGAAAAAGAATATCACAAATTAAAAAACTGAATTTGAAATATTTCACTGAATTGAAATAACTTTCCCGAATTTGTGTATTTGAGAAAAGTTAATGAATTTGAAACAAAGTTCATCAATTTTGAATAAATCTCAATGATTTAAAAAAATCATTGATTTTGAAAACATGTTTATTGATTTTAGGAATAACGTTCATCAATTTTGAAAAAGAATCGTGAAATTTAAATAGTTCATCAAATTTGGGAAAGGTTCAAAATATTGCAAAAAGTTTATAGATTTGAAAAATTCGTTGAAAAAACAAAATAAATAATTAAAATTAAAAAAATAAAACCGGTATAGAAAATAGACAAATAAAAAAAACACTAGATATAAAGTTTCTGGAAGCTTTCCCAAAACCAGTGATCGAACTCTCTCAGATACCTTTTAATGGGCCGGGCCGGACGACGCAACATGAATAGAAGACCGGGGGGTGTCTGCGTCTGTTTGTAGCAAAACACATTAAACACCACTGAGACAACATCACGATGGATCCTGCCGCCTGCAGGAACTGCAAAAGTTCATGTTGATGGTCTTGTGTCACGCGACGCGATGAAAGGGACTTACAGCGCAGTTTGTAGGGTTTCTACTGGGAAATATCTAACCTCTTTGGCGATAAAATGTCAAGGTGTCACTGATTCCACTTTTTTCTTTTGTTTTATAAAAGTTTACTTTCGTTTTTAGTTTAATTTTAAAAAAGTGTACATCACACATTAAAAAAATGTACAACTTGTATTTGAAAAAGTAGACACTAATATATAACAAAAATATGTTAATCATGTATTTTTAAAATGATAAATATGTACAAAATAATTGTGTAAGATGTATAAGAAAATTGTGCTATATGTATGGAAAACCGTTCATCAAAACATATATTTGACAAATGCTTATCATCTATTAAAAATGTTAAATGTCTATACAAAATTTAGTCAACAAAAATCAATTCAAGAAAGTAGTTATTTATTTCAAAAAATGTTAAATGTCAA
>NC_041391.1:63095153-63098352 GCF_002162155.2 Triticum dicoccoides
TACAAAAAATATATTTCTGATGTGACCTGAAAATTTAAAATGTATATGGGAAAAGTAGATGGGCAATGAATAATATTGAAGAAAACCAGTAAAGAAATACAAAAAAAAAATCAAACCAAAACTGATGTAAACCATGACGAAAACACACATATGAAAAAAGAAAAGAAAAGATCTTATGACAACAGAAGAAAAACATTAAAAATACATAAAAGGAAAAAAGATAAAAAGAAAACCAAGGAAAACCGGTGAGAAAGGAAAAGAAAACACATAGAAAAAGATAGAAAAGGGAAAGCAATGAAATTGTAGAAGACTGGTAAAAGTCATAAAGAAAAACAGTAAAATGAAAAAAAGAAAAAAGAAGGCGCCAAGTCCCAGACCATTTCTTTTTTTCTGCTCTTTTTCGAGGCTGGTTTTTTAGGTCATTTCTTTTTTTTCTGTTTATTTTTTCATTTTCGTTTTTACATTTTATGTTTCTTTCTTCTTTTTTATTTTATTTCCTTTTCTGTTTCCTTTCTAAAATATTCAGAATTCAATTTTTTTTTCTCAAATTCGAAAATATGTTCGGAGTTTTAAAAAAATCATGTTTTAAAAAAATTGTTACAATTTTGGAAAAAAAATTTGTATTTTAATAAAGGTTCCCATAATTTCAGAAACAATTTGTATTTTCAAAATGTTCGCAAATTTCAAAAACAATTCATGATTTCAAGATACTTTTCGCAATTTAAAAAAATGTGCATATTTTTGAAAAATGTTCCCGCTTTCAAAATAATCTTCCTGATTTTGAAAATTGCTCGTGCAATCAAAAAAATGTATTCAATTTAAAAAAATGTTCAAAAATTTGTTTCGAAATAAGTTCCAATTCCCAAAAAAATACAAATTTTAAAAAGTGTTCACATGTTTAAATTTTCTGCACAAATTGGATTTTTTTGAATGTCAAAAAAAGAGTTCCTGTTTCCAATTTTTGTTCAGAAATTCATAAATTTTCAGGAATATTTTCGTTTTCAAAATTTGTTCACATATTCAAAACATTTTCGTGTTCAAAATTTGTTCACCATTCAAAAAATATTCGCGTGTTTTGTCCACAACTTAAAAAAATTGTTCACATATTCAAAACATTTTCATGTTCAAAATTTGTTCACAATTCAAAAAATGTTTGCATGTTTAATTTTTGTCTACAAATTTAAAAAAAATCACATATTCAAAACATTTTTCATGTTCAAAATTTGTTCACACTTCAAAAAATATTCGCATGTTTAATTTTTCACCACAAACCAAAAAATGTTCACATGTTTAACTTTAGTTACTAAAACTGGCTATGGATGCGATTCCATGGCAGGAGGTCTTGTGTTCGATCCCTCGCCAACTGGTTATCACATGAATGGTTTTTGTTTTTTGCCGCTGCCTGTAGCTTCTAGTATATTCGCGCTGCGAATATGTCACAGCACCTGACGTGTCGCGGTGGCTGGTGCATTGGGCGCATAAGTCGTAGCTGGCGGGTTCGATTCCTAAGCGTGCGCTTTCGTTTTTTGATGGCGTCTGTTTCTTCATCCATTTCTTTTTACCTTTGTTTATATTTGATTTATTTAAAGATTCTATAATATTTTGAACACGCACTAGACAAAATGTTTATGGAATGTTGAAACTTGTTCATGCGACGTCAGAAAATGTTGATAGCATTCATCAAAATGTTTGTGACATTTTCTAAATATTCATGTGTTTCTAAAAGGTATTTGTTGATTTTTTTTAAAAAAAATATAAACAATTTATTTTATTCAAAATTAAGAAAACATACATGCATTACAAAATTTATTTGTTATTTAAAAAAATGTCTGCATAGTTTAGAAAATGTAAAAATGTGAATATAGTATTTGATACATGTTTAACACATATTCAAACCATGTATTTGAATATTGTTTAATGTGTAAACAAAAATGTTCTAGATGTATAGGAAAATGACATGCGTATTGTAAAAGTAGACAGGTATTGAGTGACATTTGAAAGAATATTTTTAATGTAATTGTTTCGTAGTTTTAAGTGAAAATTTGTATCATTAATAAAATTGAACATGTATTTGAAAAAATTGAACACCTGTTCATTAAATGTTCAAAATATGCATTTTTAAAATGTCCATCACGTATTTTTAAAATGTTCAACATGTATAAAAAATAAGACGTCTACAAAAGAATATACTACGTGCATTGAAAAAAGTAAAGATGTATTGTAAAAAGTGAACATTATATAAAATTACAAATAAAAACCGTCAAAAATCTGTAAAGAAACACATCAACCAAAAACCAAAAGAAAAGCGATAAAAACCTACACAAAAAACACAAGATAAAGAAAGAAACTCTGTACGGAAGCTTCTAAAACCGGTCTGGACTGGTCATAGAAGCTTCCAAAACCCAGCTCATAGGAACCCATCACACTGTTTAGCAGTTGCTGTAAATTAGTGGTTTTGACTCATCCAGCAAGGTGCTCGCTCTCTGAACTCATCATTATCAAACATTCAAGCTCCAGCTGTGCGCGTATTTTGATTATCTGAATTTATGGGCTAGGTAGGGACAGGGGAATTCTGAGCAAGTCATCTCATGAGCCTACTTTGTGCTGTTGTTCCTGTTCAAAATTTCTCTCCTGCTCGCGTGATCAGAGCCATGTCGGTTACGGGGGCGGCGGCGACGACCGTACGGTGCCATCCTCTTCTGCTCGCGTAATCGGAGTGTCGCATCGCGGTTGCTTCTCTGGCGGCGCGGGTGGTCGTGCCTGGACGGGAGCTTGCCTGGTAGGGCGGACGCAGATGGATGGCGTGCTGTGCCGGTGCCACCCGTTGCATCCAAAGATCCAACCACCACCGTCGCTCATCTTCCACTACACCGACGTACGCCCATTGGATCTTCTACTTTGTTTTCTGTGCAAGTCGTGCCATAGTGCTTAATTCTCTAGAGCTGAATAGACACGCAGGATATATAAATCTCAGGTGTGTATATATTACTGTAGTTGTTGCCGTGCTTATGGTATCATACAAAATTTGGAGCTATTCCCTCGGGAAATGGCGCATTCAGTTTTGCATCTTTTCTTCACATGAAGTGATAGACACAGTGGCGGAGCTAGATCAAGAAGATTGGAGGGGCCAAAGAGAAAAGACACTGGAAAATATGTCTATTTTTCCAATTTAAATCTCTATGTAAAACAAATTCTTCAC
>NC_041391.1:63098522-63108379 GCF_002162155.2 Triticum dicoccoides
GGGGGGGGGCATGGCACCTACAGGGATGCACATAGCTCCGCCGGTGAATAGACATGTATAAGTTGCAAGAGCATCTACAGCCGCGCGCCTCAAAGCTGCCTCATATACGCGGGTGGGCCGCCCGGTCATTGTCCGGTCATTATTTTTTGTCCCAAACGGCCCCTCAAATGTCTGGGCTGACCGGCACCCCATATCCAGCCCAAATATGGGGGGATATGGGGCGCCCGGGCACGCCTGCCATGTCGGACCTGACAGCCTGACCCCACCTCAAATTGCACCAAATCCACCTCGAAGACCAGCCGGATCCATTTACTATCTCCTCTTTTCTTCCTCCTCCCTGCTGTCCGTCTCGCGCTCCGCCGCCGCGCCCGCTCCGCAGCCGTTCTCAGGCTCTCCACCGCCAGCTCCACAAGAGACCTCTCGTCCTCGCCCCGAGGGACGTCGTCGCCGGCCCGGACGCCACCATGGTACTTCCGGCAACTCTCTGGCTCCGCCTTGTGCTTGATGTGTTCGACACATTGTTCGGCCGTTTTTTTGTGTGTGATTTTGTTAGGTAAAATGATTGATTCCGATGCTTCGTCGGACGAGGAGTATGGACCGACGGAGCTTGACCAAATGATTCAAGATGAGTTCTTAGATTCGTCAGATTCGGACAAAGAAGTGGACATGATCATGCTCATGAACATGCAAGAGGAAATGGACCGGCAAGTGGAGCATATTCTCAACTTCAAGGGCTCAATCAAAGCGAGAATAGTGATCAACCGGGACAGGGTGTCCGGAGCAAAGCTACTGCACAAGGACTACTTTGCTCTCAAACCTACTTCCCCGGATGATCCATGATTTCGTCACCGTTTTCGCATGCGGAAATCGTTGTTTTTGCGCATTGTGAAGGGAGTGGAGGCACACTACGACTACTTCAAACTCACAAGGGATTGCTGCTGCCAACTCTCTTTCTCGGCCAAGCAAAAGTGCACGACTGCTCTGAGGATGCTTGCACTTGATATAGCTGCAGACACCGTTGGTGAGATGGTCAGGATGGGGGAGAGCACGTGTCTGAAGACTACTATCAAATTTGTCCGCGATGTGGTGGAGGTATTTAGAGCTGAGTATCTCAGAGAACCAAATGCGCAGGACACAAAGAAGTTGTTGAAGAGGCAACGGGGTTTCCAGGAAATGCTCGGATCAATTGATGCATGCATTGCAATGGAAGAACTGGCCCAAAGGTCTGCGGGGAATGTATCATTGTCACACCAAAGATGCCACCATCATACTAGAAGCGGTGGCATCACATGACTTGTGGATTTGGCATGCTTTCTTTGCAATGCCCGGTTCTCTCAACGACATCAACGTACTTCAATGATCTCCGGTGTTCAGGAGGCTTTGCAATGGGTAATCACCGTCGTGCAACTACACCGTCAACAGCCGAGACTACAACATGGGTATCCTCAGTGGGTGGCGTTTGTGAAGACCATATCCGAGCCGCGTGGCAATAAGTAGAGCCACTTTGGAACAATGAAGGAAGCGGTTAGGAAGGATGGAGAGAGGGCATTTGCTGCGCTTCAGACTCGTTGGAGAATTGTGCGAACCGCCGCAATGATGTGGGAATCGGAAACTTTGTGGTAGCTAATGACATGTTGTGTTATTCTACACAATATGATTGTCGAGGATGAGAGTGATGATGTAGCCCAAACCCATGATTTCGAAACACGTGAAGAACAAGTTGAAATTCCGGAAGATCAAGATGCGGCTCAGCTGATGACCTTTCTGCAAATGCATCAGAATCTTCGAGATCAGCAGGCGCACACGCAACTATTCAATGATCTTGTGGAACACATGTGGACCTACCATGACAGACAATGTTTGAGTTTCACACTTAAAATAAATTCTATGTAAACACTATCTATATTTCGTACCAACATTTATTATTTATGTGCGATATTGTTTTACATGATGGACGTGCATGTATTTATGTGAATTTGAGTATCCGAATTTGGAATATACGAATGTCTGGACGGAAATATGCGGGCACGGACGGATGCGCCCCCGGTGTGCCCGGTGGCGTCCAAAGATCCAACCACCACCATCGCTCACTTCCAGTACACCGACGTACGCTCACTGGATCTTCTACTTTGTTTTCTGTGCAAGCCGTACCATAGTGCTTCTCTAGAGCTGAATAGACACGATATAAATCTCAGTTGTATAGTATACTAGTACTCGGAAATTGTCTTTTGTGACCGAGCTCACTGGAGGCCTCTAGATTCAAAATTCAAATTTCATCAAAATTCATATTTTTTACATCTCAAAAAATTCTTAAAAAGACACAGATATAGATGAAGGTATAACACACCTGTGTGTAAATTTTCAGGGCAAAACACATTGAAATGAGAGTTGTGCAAAAAAGATAAATGTGGGGTTGTTTAACACACACTAGTAGAAAAAGGACCTAATATGAGACACATTAGTGCCGGTTTGATTTTGAGCCGGTATTAATGTGTCCATTAGTGCCGGTTCCAACGGCTAGCCGGCCGTTCTCATTAGTACCGGTTCGTGGCGAACCGGTACTAAAGAGAGTGGTGGCAGGGTGTTGTCAGTCTGGGGCCCCTCCAGCACCTTTAGTACCGGTTCGTGGCACGAACCGGTACTAAAGGTCGACCTACATAAACCCTTCGTCCACCCAAGCCACTCTGTTTTTCCCCTTTCCCCTCACTTCCTCTGTTCTTCCCCTCTCTTCCTCGAGCTCCTCACAAATTTTACCCAAAATTTGTCAAGATTTGAAGGCCCCCATCCATTCAAATGATCACAAAGGTTAGCAACTTTGTCCTTTCAACTCTCATTGCTAGATTAGCTCTTGCAATGCTTTGTATAGTGATTAATTTGGGAGGAATTATATTTGCTAGTATTTGATTTATATGCAATTTAAGGTCAAAAATAACACTTAGTTTGCATATGTAGGTGTGGTTTACTTAGTGCCTTCTAAATCTCCGTCGTAACCACCGTCGATCGCCTGCACCGTCCCGTCGCTGGCACCACCTTGTGGTGAGGCTCTTGTTCATGAATGTTTTGTTGGGGAACGTTGCATAAAATAAAAATCTTCCTACGTTCACCAAGATCAATCTATGAGTTCATCTAGCAACGAGAGAGAGGAGTGCATCTACATACCCTTGTAGATCGCGTGCGGAAGCGTTCAAGAGAACGGGGTTGAGGGAGTCGTTCTCGTCGTGATCCAAATCACCGGAGATCCTAGCGCCGAACGGACAGCACCTCCGCGTTCAACACACGTATGGTCAGCGTGACGTCTCCTCCGTCTTGATCCAGCAAGGGGAAGGAGAGGTTGATGAAGATCCAGCAGCACGACAGCGTGGTGGTGGATGCAGCAGGGCTCCGGCAGGGCTTCGCCAAGCAACTACGGGAGGGAGAGGTGTAGCAAAGGGGGAAGGGAGGCGCCAGGTGTCAGGTGCGGCTGCCCTCCCACCCCCCTCTTTATATAGGGACCCCAGGGGGGCGCCGGCCCTAGGAGATGGGATCTCCTAGGGGGGCGGTGGCCAAGGAGGGAAACTTGCCCCCCAAGGCAAGTGGAGGCGCCCCCTCCCCTAGGGTTCCCAACCCTAGGCGCAGAGAGGGGCCCGGGGGGAGGGCGCACCAGCCCACCAGGGGCTGGTTCCCCTCCCACTTCAGCCCATGGGGCCCTCCGGGATAGGTGGCCCCACCCGGTGGACCCCTGGGACCCTTCCGGTGGTCCCGGTACAATACCGGTGAACCCCAAAACTTTCCCGATGGCCGAAACACGACTTCCCATATATAATTCTTTACCTCCAGACCATTCCGAAACTCCTCGTGACGTCCAGGATCTCATCCGGGACTCCGAACAACTTTTGGTTTGCTGCATACTCATATCTCTACAACCCTAGCGTCACCGAACCTTAAGTGTGTAGACCCTACGGGTTCGGGAGACACGTAGACATGACCGAGACGGCTCTCCGGTCAATAACCAACAGCGGGATCTGGATACCCATGTTGACTCCCACATGCTCCTCGATGATCTCATCGGATGAACCACGATGTCGAGGATTCAAGCAACCCCGTATACAATTCCCTTTGTTAATCGGTACGTTACTTGCCCGAGATTCGATCGTCGGTATCCCAATACCTCGTTCAATCTCGTTACCGGCAAGTCACTTTACTCGTACCGTAATGCATGATCTCGTGACCAGACACTTGGTCACTTTGAGCTCATTATGATGATGCATTACCGAGTGGGCCCAGAGATACCTCTCCGTCATACGGAGTGAAAAATCCCAGTCTCGATTCGTGTCAACCCAACAGACACTTTCGGAGATACCTGTAGTGCACCTTTATAGTCACCCAGTTACGTTGTGACGTTTGGTACACCCAAAGCACTCCTATGGTATCCGGGAGTTACACGATCTCATGGTCTAAGGAAAAGATACTTGACATTGGAAAAGCTCTAGCAAACGAACTACACGATCTTTGTGCTATGCTTAGGATTGGGTCTTGTCCATCACATAATTCTCCTAATGATGTGATCCCGTTATCAATGACATCCAATGTCCATAGTCAGAAAACCATGACTACCTGTTGATCAACGAGCTAGTCAACTAGAGGCTCACTAGGGACATATTGTGGTCTATGTATTCACATGTGTATTACGATTTCCGAATAATACAATTATAGCATGAATAAAAGACAATTATCATGAACAAGGAAATATAATAATAATCCTTTTATTATTGCCTCTAGGGCATATTTCCAACATGTTTTACATTACCAAATTGATGTTTGTGTGATTTGGATATATAGTTACTCGTATAATTATCTTACCCGTACGTTGTTTGTTATACATAGTGCCATGGTTTTGATATCCGTCCCCGTCGTCCCTCGTCCTTGTTATGATTCGGATGTGGTATATTCTCTTTTAAAACTAGTTGTTGCATTTCGTGTTTATGATAAATTATGCCCATCAAGTTGACATAGATATTTTTATCTAGGAGGTATGTGAACCGGAAATTCCAACCGACCCTATTGTCGAGAGGTTAAATTTAGTTGAAAGAGAAAACGAGTATTTGAAAGAAAAATTGAAAAGAATTGAGGGGGAGAAGATGGAATTGAAGTTGCATGTTGCCGATGTCGTCGATGATCACAAGATCAAGATGGTGAAAATGAGGTTGAAGATTAGAAAGATTAGAAAATATGCCATTGATAGTGTGGCTTGGTATCATTATGCTGTTGGATCAATTGTTACCTTAGTTGCGATCTTCATCGCATTTGTTGTTGCATTTAAATTCTTTAGCTAGAGAGTTATTTGTATGTTGCATTTAATTAAGTGTTGTACATGAACTTTATGTATGAACTTTATGTATGAACTTGTATTAATTTGGTCTATTCGGTGTTGTGTAATGAAGATGAGCCGACAATGAATGTATGATGACCGATGCTCTTCCGAGTTCATTAATGGCGTGCATACTTTTCTGCTTGCCACTGAGGCAAACAAGCGGGCGGATGGTTTTATGCCTTGTCCATATGCTGGCTGTAAGAATGGTCATAGTTACTCTACGTCAAGAACCATTCACGTCCACCTATCTGAGTCCGGTTTCATGCCCCACTATAATGTTTGGACCAAGCACGGAAAAATAGGGGTTATGATGGAAGACAATGAAGAAGAAAAGGACGATGACGGCTATCCTGGCCATGGGTTCCCTGAATACGATGATACAACAATGGGGGAAGAAGCTGAGCCGACAATGCAGGAAGAAACTAAAGAAGAGGCATCAGATGAGCCCGCTGATGATCTAGGTCGGGCCATTGCCGATGCAAAGAGAAACTACACAAGTGATCTGGAGAGGACGAAGTTGCAGCGCATGTTAGAGGATCACAAGAAATTGTTGTACCCGAATTGCGAAGCTGACAAAAAAAAGTTGGGCACCACACTTGAATTGCTGCAATGGAAGGCAGAGAATGGTGTATCTGACAAGGGATTTGGAAAGTTGCTGGTAATGATAAAGAATATGCTTCCAAAGGACAATGAATTACCCGAGAGTACGTATGAAGTGAAGAAGGCTGTTTGCCCTCTAGGGTTAGAGGTGCAAAAGATACATGCATGCCCTAATGACTGCATCCTCTACCGCGGTGAGTACGAGGATTTGAACGCTTGCCCGGTATGCGGTGCATTGCGTTATAAGATCAGTCGCGATGACCCTGGTGATGTCGAGGGTGAACGCCCCATGAAGAAGATTCCTACCAAGGTGATGTGGTATGCTCCTATAATACCATGGTTGAAACGTTTGTTCCAAAACAAAGAGCATGCGAAGGCGACGTGGCACGCAGAAGACCGTAAGAATGACGGAAAGTTGAGAGTACCCGCTGACGGTTCGCAGTGGAGAAAAATCGAGAGAAAGTACTGGGAGGAGTTTGCAGGTGACCCAAGGAACGTATGGTTTGGTCTAAGCGCAGATGGCATTAATCCTTTTGGGGAGCAAAGCAGCAACCATAGCACGTGGCCCGTGACTCTTTGTTTGTATAACCTTACTCCTTGGGTGTGCATGAAGTGGAAGTTCATTATGATGCCAGTGCTCATCCAAGGCCCTAAGCACCCCGGCAACGACATTGATGTGTACCTAAGGCCATTAGTTGAAGAACTATTACAGCTGTGGAATGGAACAGGTGTACGTGCGTGGGATGAGCACGGACAGGAAGAATTTGACCTAAAGGCGTTGCTGTTCGTGACCATCAATGATTGGCCTGCTCTCAGTAACATTTCAGGACAGACAAACAAGGGATACCGCGGATGCACGCACTGTTTGGATGATACCGACAGTATATATTTGGATAGTTGTAGGAAGAATGTGTACCTGAAACATCGTCGATTTCTTCCGACAAGGCATCCCGTAAGAAAGAAAGGCAAGCATTTCAAAGGTGAGGCGGATCACCGGACGAAGCCTCACCACCGTACTGGTGCTGACGTACATGATATCGTCAAGGATTTGAAGGTAATCTTTGGAAAGGGTCCTGGCGGACAACCTGTTCCGAAGGACGCTGACGGACGCGCACCCATGTGGAAGCAGAGATCTATATTTTGAGACCTGCCATATTGGAAAGACCTAAAGGTCCGCTCCGCAATCAACGTGATGCACGTGACGAAGAATCTTTGCGTGACCCTGCTTGGCTTTTTGGGCGTGTATGGGAAGACAAAAGATACACCAGAGGCACGGGAGGACCAGCAATGTATGCACGGAAAAGACGGCATACATCAGGGTCAGGCCAGCTATGCTCTTACCAAAGAAGAGAAGAAAATCTTCTTCGAATGCCTGCTCAGCATGAAGGTACCGTCTGGCTTCTCGTCGAATATAAAGGGAATAATAAATATGGCAGAGAAAAAGTTTCAGAACCTAAAGTCTCATGACTGCCACGTGATTATGATGCAACTCCTTCCGGTTGCATTGAGGGGGCTTCTACCAGAAAATGTTCGATTAGCCATTGTGAAGCTATGTGCATTCCTCAATGCAATCTCTCAGAAGGTAATTGATCCAGAAATCATACCAAGGTTACAGAATGATTTGGTGCAATGTCTTGTCAGTTTCGAGTTGGTGTTCCCACCATCCTTCTTCAACATCATGACGCACGTCCTAGTTCACCTTTGCGAAGAGATTAACATTTTGGGCCCTGTATTTCTACACAATATGTCCCCCTTTGAAAGGTTCATGGGAGTCTTGAAGAAATATGTTCGTAACCGTGCTAGGCCAGAAGGAAGCATCTCGAAGGGCCATGAAAATGAGGAGGTCATTGAGTTTTGTATTGACTTTATTCCTGACCTTAAGCTGATTGGTGTTCCTGAATCGCGGCATAAGGGCAGACTGGAAGGAAAAGGCACGCTAGGAGGGCATCAAATAATATGTATGGACGGGCATTCTCTCACTGAAGCACACTACACAGTTCTACAGTCCGCCTTGGTGGCTCCGTATATGGAGGAACACAAGAATTTTCTACAGTCCAAACACCCGGAGAAGTCTGACGACTGGATTACACGCGAACAAACGAGGACATTTGCCGGTTGGTTGCAGAAACTTGCCCTAAATGATGGTGATATTCAAAATGACATGTACTCGCTGTCCTAGTTACCATCTTCGAATATAATGACTTTCAAAGGGTACCAGATAAATGGGAATACATTTTACACGATCGCCCAAGATAAGAAGAGCACCAACCAAAACAGCGGTGTCCGCTTTGATGCAACATCCAACACGGGAAAGGAAACATATTATGGTTACATAGAGGAAATATGGGAACTTAACTATGGATCAGGTGATTTGAAGGTCCCTTTGTTTCAGTGCAAATGGGTCAATATGACACGAGGCGGGGTAACGGAAGACCCGCAGTACGAAATGACAACAGTGGATCTCAACAATCTTGCGTATGCAGATGAACCATTTGTCCTAGCCAATGATGTGGCGCAGGTTTTTTATGTGAAAGACATGTCTACCAGGCCGAGAAAAAAAAGATAAGGAAGCGAATGGATCATACGACGAGCCAAAGCGCCACATAGTTCTTTCAGGAAAAAGAAACATCGTGGGAGTGGATGACAAGACAGGCATGTCAAAAGATTATGACAAGTTTGATGAAATTGCTCCATTCACAGTGAATATTGACCCGAGCATCCAGTTAAATGATGAAGATTTTCCATGGCTACGACGCAAAAGGACACGCGAAGAAAAAGTTTCACACCCAAAGATCTGGGATGTGATCGACTTCACTATCATCACTTTCTTCTGTGTTTCACACCTAGGAGGGAATGTCTGTAATAGTTAGGGTTGTTAATTATGTGTTTTGGCATTTGAAACGCAAAGAAATTTTATGTGCAAACAAATTCTTTTCATGCATTTACTGATTTTGAAGTATCAGGGTTTCCGACGAAAACTGAACTGTTACAAAGGCATTTCATTTTCTAAATAACCTAAGCATTACCAAATTGAATATAATGATAAAACACACTAATATTAAACATAAGAAAAAAGAATCACTGAAAAAACTTTTTCAAAGTTAAGTTATTCACAAACTAATGATTCACACAAATTTCAAATAATTCAAAATTTAAACTAATCAAATTTGGAAACTACCGGCACTAATAGAAAGTTTGTAATTTTTTGTACCTAAAGCAAAAATATTCACAAAGAAAATCTAAATACAGCAAAAAACAACTCAGAAATAAACAAAACAAAAATCAATAAAGCGAAAAGAATTAAGAAAATAAAAAAACCCGCCTACTGGGCCAAAGCGGCCTGCATACGACTATGAACACAACTTTTAGTTGGGCCAGGATGCAGGCCCGCAAAGGCCCAGTAGGCCTACTAGGCGAAGAGGACAGGTACGCCCAGTAGGCCTGCTTAGGAGAGGAGCTCGAGAGAGCTACCGCACTGGGCTTATAAACCAGTGCGGTAGCCCCTCGACTACCGAGGTGGGACTAAACTTGCGCACCGCCTGGAGCCAGCGCACCCTCTTTAGTACCGGGTCGTGGCTCCAACCGGTACTAAAGACCCCCCCTTTAGTACCGGTTGGAGCCACCACCCGGTACTAAAGGGGGGGCGCTTCCCGCCGCTTGGCCTGGCCAAAACAGACCTTTAGTACCGGTTGGTGGCTCCAACTGGTACTAAAGGTCCATCCTATATATACAACACTTAAAAAAAATTCAGTTTCCCTCTGTTTCTTCCCTCTGTTTCCTCCCTCCGTCGCGCCGCCCTGCCCCGATCGACGTCGTCCCCGTCGACGTCGCCGCCCCCGTCCCTCGTCGCCGACCCCGGCCGTCCCCGCCCCTCGTTGCCGCCCCCGTCGACGTCGCCGCCCCGGCC
>NC_041391.1:63108632-63116824 GCF_002162155.2 Triticum dicoccoides
CGTCGTCGCAGCCCCGCCCCGTCGTCGTCACCGCCCCGTCCCATCGCCCCGTCGTTGCCGCCCCATCCCGTCGCCCCGTCGTCGCCTCGCCGGTGAGCTCGCCCCGGCCGCCATGTCCACACACACACACACACTACACACACACACACATTATTAGTTTGTTTGTTGTAAATTTTTCTGTTTTTTAGTTATAGAAATGTTAGAAATTATTCTGCTTTTTAGTTATATAAATACTAGAAATGATAGTTATATAGAAATGTTATAAATGTTTTCTGTTTTTTAGTTATAGAAATGTTAGCAATTTTTCTGTTTTTTAGTTATATAAATATTAGAATTGTTATAGAAATGTTAGTTATATAATCAGGAAATTTTAGAATTAGTTTTAGTTAGATGAATTAGATTAATGTCAAATTGTTAGAATTTGCATATATATAGAATTTTAGTTATCACAATCCAATCATTTAAAAAATGTTACTTTTTGCGGGTATATAGTATTTGTTCTCAATGATATGCCTGGCCCGCATCCTCTTCGTCGACCCGTTCGCGACGACGTCCTGCTTCAGAGGACCCATGTCCGTGACTGGGCTCCACCGGGCTGGCACTGGGAGGTGCTACCTGGAGGGGCGCACCGCTTGGTGAGGAACCCGACCTCGGGGCCCGTCGTCGACCCTGATCTTCTTTGGTGGCGTTCGCGTGGGCCACATTCGGTGCAGAGGCAGCCGGCCCCGCCAGAGGTGGTGCATCGCCGTGTCAGGGAGGAAGATGAGCACGTCCATCGCTACATGGCTGCTATGGACGACGTCAGGTTCTCCACTACTTGGTGGGTTCTTTGGGCAGATGACCGGAGATATGATCATGTGATGGTTCCTTCTCTTTGGGTGTGCACCGCCCGCGCCCTAGGAACCGCGAGTGGTGCCCTTAGATTCTTCTGTAGTACTCGATCTTTATTAGGTACCTAGCCAGTGATGTATCCGATATATAATATTCGAGACGATGTATTCGAGATTATATATATTAAGACGATGATGTATTCGAGATTATATATTCGAGACGATGTATTCGAGATTCAGTTTTTCCTTATTGATTAATTACATCCATGCATTGTAATTTGAATACTAAATTGTTTTATATTTCTTCTGTATTAATTAGTAAAGTAAAAGCTATGGCGGACAATACCGGCAGAGAGAGAGAGAAGAGGAATTGTTTGACATCATACGCAGCCCTCATAGGCTAGATGATCTGAATGAAGATGACGGCTCCCAATATCTGAACAATATCGGAGAGGGTGATGAAAAGATATTCGATCTCGACGACCGAGCTGATGAAGTCATGAACTATGATTATGATGACACAGACAATGTTTGTGATGACACAGATAATGATGATGTTCAAATAACAAAGACTTCCGGCGAGGTATATTTATATAAGCATGCATCCTGGTGATCATCACATGTTTTTTTATTGAAGATATATTAACGAATCGATATTTCTTCTTTCAGCCCTCCGGATCGAGCAAATCTTCTTCTATAGACAGCAAGACAAAGCGAGGCCCAGGCAGATTGTTGAAGGATGGTGTAAAGTACCACATCGAATCCACCAAACTTAGTGGCGAACCCCTCACGCCTAAGAACGTTGCGGACAAGTGGACTAGTCAGTGCGGAGTTCTTGTGAAGGACAAACTCCCGATCTCCATTCAAGAATGGAAAGAGCCAAAGACTAAACGTCCAGGTGTTACTTGGGTCGACGACAAAGCCAAAAAAGACCTGGTGAAATCTCTGATGGAATTCACCCTACCAGATCATTTCACTAAAGCGGATGTGGAGAAAGTCAAGGCCGCTGCTCTTAAGAAGATGGCAATTGCATTCAACACCCACAAGAAAACTGTATGGGCCAACTACCTCGCTAATGAAAGGAAGACTCCAGATTTCAAGGGAACACTGGAGAAGCAAAGAGAACACTGGGACGATTTCGTGACCTTCAAGGATTCAGAATTATCTAAGGAACGGTTGATGAAAAACAAGGCAAATGCCGCAAGAAAGACGCAGTTCCATAGGCTGGGTCCAGGTGGCTATGCGGTGGGATTGCCTAAGTGGGATAAGTCTGAGCAAGATATGGAGGGTGCAGGGGTCACTCCGATTACTAGGAGCTGGCCCCCCAGGTGCAGAACTTGGTTCTATGCGCATGGGGGGCGTTGGACCTGAAGACAGGCCTGGTTTCGAAGAAGGCAAGTCTAAAAGGAGCCGAACAAAAGATACTTGACGCAATAGAAAAAGCTCGAGCGGGGGTGTTCACGCCCAACAGAGAGAACGACGAGCTTATGGGCGCCCTGGGAAATCCTGAACACCCGGGAAGAACATGAGGCATGGGCGTTATTCCCTGGTATGAGGGCTTTTCAGACTGGAATGGCGACTACAGGTCCCGTGCAAGAAAGAAGATGGAGGAGGAGAAGAAGAGGAAGCTGGAGGAGGAGCAGAGGAAGCAGGACGCAGAACGCCTTCAAGGCCTAGAAGCAAGGCACGCGGACCTGGCACTCAAATTCCAGCAGCAGCAGCAGCAGCAGATCGACTCACTTAGCCAGGAAAGGGGGTCTCAGCAGCGGCAGCAGCAAGCGGATGATCGTCCAGCATTGGATAGCACCCTCCCATCCATGCCGAGAAGCAGTGTTGGTTCTGCCCCGGGCGACACACTGCTGGATACATACCCTTTGGATGACATCATAGAGAACACTAACTGTGAGCTCCACTCCAAAATGAAGAACATATCCATGAAGGTGGCGAACGGCGTTGCTTTTCCAGTGACCCCCGAAGCAACCTACCATTGCATCCCGATTACAGAGGGCTATGCTCGTGTCATGGTTGATGAAGTGGTGGACCCATATTCGGGGCTAACGCTTGACATTCCTGGAGGTGAAGACGAGCGCACACTGGGAGAGGCCATACATCGTATCATCCTATGAAGAAAGGATTGCATCATCTTTAGAAGTCCACCGACACCGCGTTGTCTGCCGACTCCTCGAAGTCCGCCACCGAGTTAGCAGACTCTCGCTCCTCCAAGTCCACTAACGCGTGAGACGACTCCTCCTCGAAGTCCGCCACCTCCTCCAAGTCCCCGAACGCGTGAGCTGACTCCTCCGGTTTCAAGTCCGGCACAGCGTCATGCCACTTCTCCGGTTTCAAGTACGGCACCGTGTCAGGCCACACCTCCTGCTTCAAGTCCGGCACATCGTCAGGCCACTTCTCCTGATCCAACTCCACGTCAGCCATCTCCGCCGTCTCAGCAATCGCAGAAGAGACATGCCGCAGCTTTGGTGCGTAGCGGTACGAGTCGAGGTAGTCCAGGAAGTACAGGCGGAGACAAGCGATATAAATACGGTCCAAGCCTCGCTCCTCTTCCTCAAAGGCCTTACGACATGACCGAGGAGCAAAACGCAACCATAGTGCAAGCCCAAGTGGACGCCCATTTTGGACCGAAACCGGCACCGCCGCCAAAGGAGTAAGTGCCTGAGAAAGTAATTGACCACTTCATTCGTATGGCTAGAGAACCAGCTCCCAAGCCTGTTGACTCGGACTATGAGCGCCAAATCAGGAAACTACATCGAGAACGGCTAAAGAAGGAAGCGAGCTCGAGTTCGAGGCAACAAGCAGCTGGCAAAAAATGTGGGAAAACGGTTCCCCAGCTGGGAGACAGACGGCGCAAGCGATCCCCCCCGCTTGTTATACCAACAACACATGAGAGGAGTACGCGCGCCAAATATTATTATGGGCAAACCGTTAGCGGTCTCCAGCAGGGCGATGTGGTAATAACGGAGGAGCATATAATTCATGCTGAAATGCTCAAGATCTTTGTTGGACAACTCCTCGAAATCGAGCCCATGTCTCCGCTTAAAGAATCGGAAATAAAATGGAAATATGCCTGGGGCCAACCTTTGGTCCATCCAGACAAGGTCAAGGACCTCCCAACGAGAATGTATGAATTGCATCAATGGTACATGAACATTACCAAGATTTCCAATCGAGTGTCCCTCATGGTGAATGTTAAGAAGGAGCATTATTACCATGAGAAAGCTCTGTCCATTGAGTTCCAGAACCTTTTCAGTTATACAATCAAGACGCACTCGACAAGTCTATCGTCAGTTGCTATTGTCTGTAAGTGATTTCTTTTTATAATTTAAGTCTCAAGCTAATTATGTAGTGATAATTTTGATCAATCATTACATGTAATTATCCTCACTATATTCTTTTCTGTGGTATTATATGCAGGATGAAGATGTATTAAATGAAAAAATCTGGACGCTATGGCATTGGGTTCATTGACCCAAATACCATTAAAGAGGACATATGGAAGTTTCCATTTTATCAAGCAGGTGTAGAGGAAAGCATGGTAGAGTTCTTGAAGCGCCTCAATAGCAATGAAGATATACTACTTCCTTACAACTTCCCGTGAGTCACACTGTCTTGTACTACAAATTCTGTTTTTGCTTACTAGCTAGCTAGATGTTAATAATTAAGTGTATACGGTTTACGATAGTTGATTAATTTTATGCACATGCCCGCTTATTTAAGACATGCAAACGTGTGCGCATGCAGTTGGCACTGGGTCTTGATAGGCATTAAAGTTGAGGAAGGAAAAGTTGAATTACTGGACTCACTAACAAAAGAAGAAAGTGACTTCACCATCGTGAAGGGGATAGTCAACAGGTAATTTCAATCATTATTAACTATATATATCTCAGCCTATTATTAGTTCGTCATTTCCTGATATGAACTATTTAATAACCCCTTTATTAATTTTCTTTGCCAGCGGGCAGGGCATTGGCAAAGTTCATCAAGGTGACTCCAGGCAAGTGGGCAAAAAAGTTGTTTTGGCATCGACCAAAGGTAAGTAATTAAGTAGTACTAGCTAGCTACCATCTCTTTAATTCTTGTTTCAATATCATTAATTAATTATCATGCTTGATTAATCATTATCTGATTCAATTCCATTCTCGTAAAGGCCCTGAAGCAGCCACCGGGGAATAATCTGTGTGCATTCTACGTTTACGAGAACATTCGCATGATGACGTCCGGAAGGAGCAGATCTGATAGACAGAACTGGATACGTTTTTCAGAACACTATTCACACCATTATCGATATCTAGTCACACAACTAACACACATGCATATTGATCTCCTTCTTAACAGTTCAGAGAGGTGCGGGATAAGCTCCTACCATCGGACCGCATACTAGCACTTCAAAAGGAAATAGCCGGATTTTTGCTCGACCAGGTCATAAATCCCAAAGGAGAATACTATTACCCGCTACCGTTCCCATGAACCACTTGTCATCGTGCTCCGGAGGCACCAAGGCAACATATGTAGGAGAAATTTTATATGTATATACATGTGTATGTGTGAATAATGGTGTTGGTTGTGAGACATTCGATGATATATATATATATATATATATATATATATATATATATATATATATATATATATATATATATATATATATATATATGCATAACGTGTACAATTTGTAGTATCGTGAAATACCAGCAAACAAAAAAATAGAATGGAAAATAAAGCAAAAAAAACCCAAACATTTAGTACCGGTTGGTGTTACCAACCGATACTAATGTCCTACACGCACCCGGGCCTGGCTCGTGCCACATGTTCGCACTTTAGCGCCGGTTCGTGACGAACCGGTACTAAAGGGGAGGGGGGGTTTTAGTCCTCACTCTTTAGTGCCGGTTGGAGAACCGACACTAAAGGCCGTTACGAACCGGCACTAAAGGCCGGTTCTGCACTAGTGACATGATACTATTCATCCTATTAGGCCATGAATTTATCTTTTTTATACATGTCACATTTCAACGCATTTCATCATGAAATTTTACATACATGTGGGTTACATCCTTACATACACGTATATTTTTTTCCAGAAATTTTTGAAACATAAAAGTTTGAATTTGAAATTTTCAAAAATAAAAGCTTCCATGGACCTCGGCCTCCAAAACGTCATTCTCATTAGTACTGTACTATTGTTGGCACGCTTATGGTATCATGCAAAATTTGGTCCTATTCCCTCGCTAAATGGCGCATTCAGTTTTGCATCTTTTCTTCACATGAAGTGATAGACATATATAAGTTGTAAAAAATATGAAGTGATTCCGTGTCTCCCAGCCAACCGTTCGTTTTGTGGAATTTACTTCTAAGGGCATCTTCGATGGAAGGCGCAAGACGCGAGGAAAGAAATCCCAGTAGATCATCGGTTAGACTAGCCACAATGCATTGTAAGGCTAGTCATAGTGGGAGTAACTTAGCAAGTAACATAGCGCACTCCAAGAAACTTTTGCTTATGTGGCATGTAGTTAATGAGAAGTGGTAACATAATATGTTACTGTAACATAGCGTTTTTCAAGACAAGATGAGTCTACAAGCTAATTAATGAAGTCCTCTATGACACTACTACTATGTTACTTTGCACTATGAATGTAGTAACTTAGACTAGTGTCATATGCATGACACTAGTATAAGTTACTCCCCACTATGACCAGCCTAACATGCACTAGTAACATACACAAATTCCTAGACTATGTTACTACCTTCATAGTGGGTAGTAACATAAGTGTGATAACATGCAAAACTTTATTTATTAGGTTATAGACTATGTTACTATCTTCATAGTGAGTATTGCATTGGGACATGTGATGTTACAGTAACTAGCTAAGTTACTGTAACTACCTCTCTCTTCATTAACTCATTGCCACATAAGCAAATTTGCTGAGTTGGACTCGATGTTACTGCTGAAGTTACTCCCACTGTGGCTAGTCTTACACTGTTTATTCACGGCGCCTGGTGTGGCATCGATGCGAAGAAAAACATCGAGCGTTAGGCTGTTTCCTTTCACGCACGAGAGGCTGGACCCTTCTTTCTAATTGGTAATTAGAGCATGCATTAGCGCCTCCCATTGGAAGAGAGGGCGCTAGATCTCTTTTTATTTTCTGGATATTTATTTTTCACGCCACAAGCGCCATACAGGCGCCCAGCATTGGCACCTCAATCATTAACTAATACTCCAGGAGAGAATTTAGAATTCCATTTCATGTCTATGTGGTGATATATTTACGCACCGTACTCCTATCACTCTGGAAGAAACAGATGGGCGAGGTTTCGAGAACATGCGGGGCGACGTCGGTTTCAGTACGCGTGTAACCTTTGTCGGATTCTACTGGAATGACCTGGCTCACGGGTGGACATGCTCGACACGCAGCTTGATTGGTTCCGTGGGGCCGGCAGCGGCACGTGCTTGTTACGTTGTTCACTCTTTCTGTTCAGGCAGTTGCGTTAGTTTATGCAAATGGTATATATAGTTGCAGCAGAAAGTTAGAAATCGTCATGATGGAAACGGAAAGCTCTTGGATGAAGCGGTTCGATTATTGTAGAATGCATGAGCCACCGAAGAGTAGCTGTTGTAGTAGTGCCCTTTCAGTAAAACTGGAAACGACAACTCGACAAAAGAAGAAGAAGCTGGAATGATTATCACGTGAACCTGCTATTATATCAAACAAAGGAGCGAAAACAAGATAAAAAAGGATTCCGTGGGAGAGGGAAAAGGACACTCCGTCAGGGAAAAGCGGCTCGCGAGGCCCACCAGCCAGAAATGGGAAACTCCGACGACCTTGTTGGACCCATCGCGGCTCGCGAGGCCCACGGCGCCAATTAGCTCTGCCTCTGCGTAGGTACAATCCGTCAAAATAAGGCGAGCATTGCTCTCTGACAAGCACTGTTTCGGTTGCAAGTCGGCAAACGGCGCGGTCGAAACAAACGAGCACAGGCGTGGTCGCGGCCTGCACGCAAATTTCTGGCGCAAACAGTAACTAAACTACAAGGAGAGAAGTGGCCAAGTTACTTGCTCAACAACAGCAATTGCATGTGCAGCTGCATGCTTTGTTTGCGGGACTGGCCCCCTGTAGACCCACGTAATCTGCAACGGCCACATGAATCAAAGATCAACCAATGGTTGCCACATTCTCACGGAATGTCATGCGGTCGTTGCGGTCCGGAACCGTCAATCACCGGGGCAGATCAAGCCCAAATTGACAAGTTGACGTGATCTTTTTTTCTTTTTGGAGTTAAATACACTTTTTTTTGAACTATCGCGATCCCTCCACCTGAATTTTATTGCCAAATCACCACTAGGGGGAGGTC